>NW_026714479.1:0-56665 GCF_029784015.1 Lycium ferocissimum | reverse complement strand
GTATGTGATAATGTATGATGCTATGATGAGTTTGTTCCCGATGGTGGGGCAAATCCGATGATGAGTAAAATTCCACATTGGACTAGACAAATCCCACATCGGTTAATGTTATTTCGTATGACGGATTATGATGTGTTCGGTATGAGTATGTTTAATTTGTATGTGTCGGATGTAAGTGCTTGGGTTGTTACAACTTCACTTTTTGTATTTCCCACTTCGGTTAAGACCTCGTTTGATGTATGCTATGCTTTACATGCTCAGTACATATTTAAATTGCCCCACTTCGGGGGCTACGTTTCGTACCACGCAGTACCCGCGGATGAGTCGGTGATGTTGCAGAAGGGCCGGGCATTTGGATTGGCGAGCTCCATTTCCTCACGGAGTCTTTTGCCGAGTCGAGAGTGCTTTGTATGGTGTTCAAAGTTATGATAGAGACTTTGCGGACGGTGTCGAGCGTATGATATGTCGGGTACGTTTGTAAGCGGCTATGGCGGTGTGTTTGTATGCATTATGCTACGATGTGGTTGGCAAGCGGCTATATAAGCCGAAGTTACATTATGCCTTACATTACGGTTTCATACGATTTTGAGATTTTATTTGGTTTGAAAAAAAAAAAAACGAAAGGCATGTTTGTTTTTTTACGAAAAATTTTCATATCGTGTGTATGTTATGTTTTTGTGGGCCCGGTGTGGTCATGAGTGTTACGTTAGTCGGCGGGTTCGCTCGGCCTAGGTAAGGGTCGGGTGCCCATCATACCCTATCGAGAAATTGGGGTGTGACAAAGTGGTATCGAGAGCGGTTCGTCCCTGGGGTTGTACGCAAAGTCGTGTCCGGTAGAGTCTTGTTTATGGTGTGTTGCGCGCCACGTTTATAAACGAGGAGGCTACGGGGCATTTAGGATGGTTACTCTTCTTTCATATGCGAGATCGTGCGTAGAGCCAGAAGTCATAGGAGAGATGGGACTCCTTACCACGATTTGTGATTGCGGTGAAGAATGACACGACGAGAGGAGGGCCGAGTGACGATGTTGGAAGTCACGAAGTGCACGAGTAAGCAAGGTAAGAAAGATATGTTGGGAGAGATATTGTGGTTGCGATTAAAACACAAGTTGAAGACTAAAGGGGAAAGTAAACAAGAAAGGGTAACGAGGTGCCGTTTGAGTTGGGCATACGAGGTATGTTTACCATTTGCGGCCCATGTTGTTGATGTTGGGAGCCAGTGTGAGGGGCACAATGTATGATATGATATGTATATATGTATGTTGGCCCTGTGAGGCATTGTTGGTATTTCCTGCGTGCAGGTTTTGAGATAGTAAGAAATATAGAGGAAACTCTGCCGAAATTTTTCCAGAAATGGAAAGAGAATAAGATGTGTGTTTGTAATACGACTTGAAAGGTCGTGCCGATGGTAATAGTGAGATTAAGACAAGAATACAGAGGGAAGGAATTGCGATGTATATAAAGGAATTGTGTGTGATAGTCGTAAGAGAAACTCCCCCGGATGCTTGTAAGACCCGTAAGACTAGTTGAACATTCGAGGACGAATGTTCTAAAGAGAAAGGATGTTACACCCCGTACTTCGTACGTCGGAATATTCTAAGTTGGTTGCGACGAGGTATGGACAAGACTTTTAATTTCCGGTTTTGTTGATTTTGTCTCAACGCATAAGTTGCATATTCATCTTTTGTGGATATGATGTGTTAGGGGTAAGATTGGAATAAGGAAAAAAATTAGAGAATGAAAGTTGGAAAATTTTGGGACCAAAAGATGAATTATGGAAAGTTGGCCATTATTTGCAAATGTTTCTCAAATGTTTCTCATGCTCTTCCTTACTCCTAGAGTACACCAGGATATCATCGAGGTTATGAATGAGTCTAAATAGGGCTTAAACACACTGTTCATCAAATCCATGAACGCGCTGGGGCGTTCATAAGACCAAAAGACATAACCAAGAACTCATAGTGCCCATACCTAGTCCAAAAAGCAGTTTTAGGAGCATCCTCTGCCCGAATCTTCAACTGATCGTACCCTGACCTTAAGTCAATTTTTTAGAACACCGAAGCTCCCTGTAACTGATCAAATAAGTCATCAATACGGGAAATGGGATACTTGTTTCGGACAGTTACCATATTCGGCTGACGGTAATCAATACACGTACGCGTTGGCCCCGTATTTCTTAACAAACGGCACGGGGAGCACCCCGCGGAGAGGCACTCGGGCGGAGCCGGCCCTTTACTCAGAAGATCCTGCAACTGCTCTTTCAATTCCCTGAGTTCTGCTGGTGCCATCCTATAAGGTGGGATAGAGATAGGATGATTCCCTGGGTCTAAGTTAATTCTGAAGTCAATATCACGATCCGGTGGCATACCAGGCAAGTCCGCGGGGAACACATCCGCAAACTCACGTACCACTGGGACTGAATCAAGGGATGGAGTATCTGTACTGGTATCACAAATATGTGCCAGATAAGTTAAACAACCCTTCTCTACTAGTTTTCTAGCACGAACAAAGGATATTACTTTCTTAGGGTGGGGACTAAAGTTACCCTTCCACTCGAGTCTAGGTGCCCCGAGCATGGCTAGTGTAACAGTCTTAGAATGGCAATCAAGTATAGCATAATGCGGGGACAACCAACTCATACCTAAAATAACATCGAAGTCCACCATGTCTAAGATCATCAAATATGCCCAAGTACTATACCCACACAAAAGAAATCGCACACGAAGGGTAGGCAACATCGCATTACCATAAAATCCCAATGACGGGAGTAGACACAAAAATAGGGGTATCAAGAGTATCACACATCATATCCAGACCAACAGCAAAATAGGTAGAAACATAGGAAAAAGTAGAACCCAGATCAAACAAAACAGAAGCCATACGGTCATAAACGGAGATAGTACCTGTGATAACTGCATCGGAGGCCTCAGCCTCGGGTCTACCTGGGAAGGCGTACAAATGATAGCGCCCCCCTGTTGCCTACGTACCACCGCGATTACCATTGCCAGTCTGAACCTCACCCCTGTTGGGCTGCTGTCCGCCTCTGCACACACCGGGACCGCCTCGGCTAGGGCACCACCCCACCCACGGTGTGGCCGCCCCGCATCACCCGGTGCGCAATTCTTACCCCTTTCGATTTGGTGCAAGTGGAGCTCGGGGATTACGATGCGAGTCCCGCGCCCCTCTCCATCTAAGTACGGGAAATACCTCTTAATATGCCTATCTCACCACACTTGAAGCAAACACGGTCTAGCGTGAGGCTGGCGAGACGGAATGCGTGGATGAGCGATGTAGCCTCCATGCGGCCCAGGAAGGGCAGGTAACTTGCCACTAATGGGCCCTCGGTTTGTCACACATCGCGGACTAAGCCAGGACACCACTGAATATGCACAGCAATTCTAACCCCTCGAGAAGGAATTAATGAACATCCCACCCTTACGGGCCTTCTTCTCAACTTGCTTTGTATAACTCCTATTCCTAATCCCCTCAACGATACGGACATGCTCCACTATCTCCTGAAATGAAGCCCCAGTGGCTACAAGCTAAAGAGCCGATAACTGCAGTCCGGTGTTCAACCCCTTCACGAACCGTCTTATCCTCTCCCTTTCAGTTGGCAGCAACTGAAGAATATAACGAGAAAGGGAGTGCAAACGGGACTCATACACAGTAACAGATGAGTTCCCCTGACCAATAGTAGTGAACTCATCCTTCCTTCAGTCTCTCAGAGTACGCGAAACGTACTTGTCCATAAACACGGTAAAGCCCGGACCCCGAATCAACGGAGGAGACCCGGCTGGCCTACACTCCACATAAGCCCTCCACCAAAGCTTGGCATCACCCAAGAAGCTGGGCACGTCGCAACTGCCCGTGCTTATCCACGGCCCCCGTTTTTATAGAGCCTCTCATGACAATCGATGATGAACTCATATGCGTCCTCCGACTCAGTACCATAAAACATAGGAGGCTTCATTTTAGTGAACCTCCAAAATAGATCATGTTCTTCACCAGTCATCAACGGCCACACCAGCGGCCTCGGGAAGGCCTCAAAACACGGAACCTCATCCCAAGCAAGGTGCCACCGGCTGCTGCGTGCTAAACCCGGAGCCTTTGCTGCATTCGAATGCAGGGCCACTACCCCTGCGTCACGCTTTGTTGGACCTTTGGTATAGCTCCGACTTATGCTAACCTATGCAACCAATTCAGCACTTTTGCCATCGCGTGCGGTATACACGAGTGGCTGCGGCTCTGGTGGAGAGTAGGCAGTACTATTTTGGGCGGCAATTAACGAGTCTTGTTTCATCTCCGCTACCTCGTTAGGGACCCTTTGGAGGCATGGGGTCGACCGGCCCCGGGGCGCTACCCCCGGTGGGGCCGCCCCTCTGCCCGGCTCACTGCCTCTGCCTCTACGTCTAGTTGCGGCCGCGCGTGTTCTGGCCATCTGCGAGAGAATGAAGGATAGTCAGATACTAATTTGAATGAGCAGATACCAATTGGAATCAAGTAGCACGAAAGAAGAAAGAAAATGGAGTTTTTCTAGTGTTCGGCAGCCTCTCGAAGATAAGTACAGACGTCTCCGTACCAATTTACAAGACTCTGCTAGACATGTCCTTGTACGATGAGATCGACGAACCTAAAGCTCCGATACCAACTTTGTCACAACCCAACCCGCCATGACTGGCACCCATCTAATTCCTAGTGGGCAAACCAACATACAAGACACCTAAACATTCAATCCGATTTTATATTAACCAAGCTAAACAAATATTACTCGCTAAACAACAAAAGAACAAGTAAATCATGCCATAAATACTGAAATAAGTGTCGAAGTTTTAACTATTACAATTCCCAAAATTCGAAAGTCATCGTGCAGGACTCTAAGCTAAAAACATGTCTAAGAATCTGAAGTCTAACAAGTAAGTAATCCATAATGTCTAGAGTACGAAAAGACATCATAGCAAGAAGATCTTTGGGAGGCTTGGCATGGGAAGAAGCTCACCCCAAAATCGGTCAGCAAATAACCTCCACGCTAGATGTGAGGACGAGCAGTGGTCTCTATATAAAAATCTGCACTTAAAGAATGCAGCAAGGTAGTATCAGTACAAACACTATGTACCGGTAAGCATCCTAGGCCGACTAAGATTAGTATCATGCATATTTCGTAAAATCAATAGAATAAAATAAGCCAGTCAACAATCATGAATAAATAAACCACAGCAAGTCAACCAAGAACAATCACAGTCAAATTACCAAGATGTCAAGCATCACAATCACAGTCAAATTACCAAGATGTCAAGCATCACAATCACGTAAGTCAACAACGGAAATAAATTTACCCCAATAACCACTCGCACTGTACATACATGCTAGCTGATGTCATAGCTCAGTAGCCATGACCTTCAGGGGACCCATGGTGTCCATGTACCACTCGTTCCGGAATACCCCTCGGACCCGAGCACAAACCTCCGCCCCAGAAAAAACCTCGGTCGCGGGACATATAAAGTATCTTTCATTTTCGGAACTATCCTCGGACCACGAGCTCATATTCTATGTCACATGAGTGCCTTTCCATACCTTTTACAGAACAGTGTTTCTTACCTTTCCAATATCAAGAATTCAACTCATCATTACATATCGCAATACTCTTGAGAAGATTATATTAGCTTCTCATAACAATACATCCACTGTAGATTTAATCACACAAGAATAATGGCGCGGAGCCTACACAATCAATCAATCACATTCACATACGAATTGACCACACAATACCATGCATGAAAACTAGACATGCTTTCTCCGAAGGAGATCACCAAACATACAATCAACTAACCAAAGTCTAACTTAAGCAAACCGTAACCTACCTCAAAGTAGAGGAACACACGGGTTACTCGATTCTGACGGCTTTCCTTTCCTCAAAGCTTCAATACGTTCACGGTCTAAAAATAGAAGGCTCAATGAGTCGCATTGCTCAATTTACAAACACCAAAGAAAGAATGCCCTTCCCTTTCCCCATTCCAAGGGTGGATGATTTTCTAGGTGATAAACAACCTATCAAGGCCCCAAGTGTTCATTTATCATCAATTTATACAACATTCTATCAAACATTCCCATTACGAACAGTTTTCTATGGCAAAGACACCATTTTTATAGAACCCTAGGTCTCAAACCACTTAGTTTATGATTCTAAATGTTCACTTTATGACAAATAGCAACTAATCAATCCATTTAAAAGATACATACGCAATAATAACCTCAACCCATCAAGTTTAGGAGGTTTTATTTACATTCTAGGGTTTCTACTTCTCTTTCACCATTAAAGACCCATGAAGATAATTACCATAATGAAGGAGAAGGGAATGATAGAATGGAATTCAATGAACTTACCTCAAAAGGTTATCTTGCCCTAGCTTGAAAATTCTCTCTAGGTGCTTGTTGGGAAGTGTGTTGGTGTTTTGTTAATAGCGACTATGAGACTAAGCATAAAAATCTCGGGCCACTGTTTTTCGTCGACCGCTATAGCTGTTGTCACGCCGCTGCAGTGGTCCCCCTATAGCGGTCCCAATGGAAATCGCTTGACCGCTATGGCAGTGGGAAGACCGCCATAGCAGTCCACCATCTGCCACAACGGCCACCAAGGACATGGATGGCCGGCGCGTGATCAAGCCGCCGCTATGGCGGTACCGCCCGCGAGTACA
This sequence comes from Lycium ferocissimum, assembly GCF_029784015.1. NCBI lineage: Eukaryota > Viridiplantae > Streptophyta > Magnoliopsida > Solanales > Solanaceae > Lycium > Lycium ferocissimum. The sequence goes on along the minus strand of NW_026714479.1, from coordinate 49,974 downwards.
CCCTTCTGCAACGGTCCATTTGGGCGATAAGTTCGACTTTTGACCAGTTTCCTCCCTATCACCCCACATTTCATCCAAGGCCTCAAAAACACAACATAAAATATGTACACATACAAAAATACGCCGCACGAATACACCCGCGGCCTGGGAATTCCCAACGGAGTCCTATTTTCCCTTAACGACTGGAAGGGTCGTTCCGTAAAATGTACGGCTCGATCCATATATAACAGTGCCAAAGAACGTACGGCCCGATCCCTATATAATAGTAGTGCCGAGGAATGTATGGCCTGATCCATATATAATAATAGTGCCGAGAAATGTACGGCCCGATCCATATATAATAATAGTGACGAGGAACGTACGACCCGATCTATATTTAATAATAGTGCCGAGGAACGTATGGTCCTATCCATATATCATCATCATCATCATCACTATGCACCAGCTGATCAGGTGGTAATGCGTTTATAACGCCTATCCCTTTCCTCATACCCCATATACATATAATATATGCGTATATAACGCCTTCTGGTCAAGGGTCAATATGCGTATGTGTAACGAATGCAATGCATAAGTACAATGAGTAACTAGAACTCTCTGAGTGACATAAGGTCGTTCTACCTCCGATCGACATCTTTTTAGCTAACATCATCAATATATGAAATCTCAAGACCCAAGAACAGAAGAAACAATCATAAAAGGGTATAGGATCATCAAAGACTGTGGTACTCCTAGTGCTTCTAAGAGTAGAGTAATATGGAAGCTCGCTTACACGTTTGTTCATTCATGTCATGAGAACATGCCAAAATGAAAGAAAGGACAACCTTACATACCTTGGAGTCTGCCTAATGTCCGATGCGTACTTCCCGAGCTTGTAACACTACAACCAAGATAACACAAATTACAATTAGGCCATATACATCCCTTACTACCCATTTCAAGTACGTATGAAACTTAACAAAATTCGAGCAACATTTCCTCTATAATTCTTACTCCAATCCAACTCCTAAATGGTGCACAACATACAAAACATCATCAACAACAACAGTAACAATATACAGCAACATAAACAAGTAGAAATCTCTCCAAAATTCCAAGCGAAACGACCTTGAGGCGACCACATCAACAAACTAGTTTAGGTCCCTCATATCATGTTTTCCATCACTTTAAACTAAGGAATTCCTTCACAAACAACTTATGTCAATACTTTCATATCAAAATATAATCAAATCCATGCCAAAACAGCCCCTAATCTTAGTTTGACTCAATTAACTCATCGCTTCCATAGCTATATTTCCTTCACTTTAAATCACTAAAACTCTTGGTAATCAACTTAATAGCAAAGATAAGAATAGTATATATACCTTAAAGGGGTTGGAATTCTAAGAACCAAACTCCAACTCCAACTCCTAAGCTCAACAACTTTAATAAAACCCTAGGAACAACATTCCCTTCACTAGCTCGGTTTTCTGACTCGAATCTTACTTGGATGATAAAGAAAGGTTAGGAGAGGATTAGGAGTATTAGGGAGAGTTTAGGGTCTGTCGGTGTGAGTTAAAATGAGAAAATCACGAATATATGCATATATATAGCAGTTGCACCGCCTGAAAATTGACGGGTCGTCGATGTGCATCGACGGATCGTCGACACTTCGACGGCCCATATCTCCCACCGTCGATGTGCAAATGCAAATCTGCCAATTGCATTGGAAAGTAGACTCGCTGAACTTATGAATGCATAGGTTATGGGTTTTGTAACTCCTCATATTGTAGGATATATGCCTCTCTAAAGTTGTTTCCATCCGAAATTCTGCCAAATTTTCCCAAAGCTTCAACAAACTTAATTTCTTCGATTCGCTTAACATCCAACCTTCCCGATACTTACTAAATATGATACCAAGCTCTCATGTATGAAGAATGAGCATGTATAATTCCTTATGACCTTGACGATAACCTTGCCCTTTAAATCTTCGTCAACTAACTCACGACGAAACTTTACGTACAAAAGTACGGGGTGTAACATCCTTCCCACCTTTGGAACATTCATCCTCGAATGTTAAACTAGTCTTTCATTCTCAATACTTTCTCAAACGTTCTTTTGTTGAATTTATGTCCTACATATACCTTCCTCTCGACAGGTCATGTTTTAATCGTACCATCGTTCTCCTTACTTGACATATCTTCATTGCTTCTGTTCTCATTTTTCCTTTCACGTACTCTTATCATTTCCTTGACTTATTTCAACTCACACCTTGCATTGAACTTGCTAATATCACACGCCTTCTTGTCTTATTCTGGAGCTGCAAACGAGACACCAAACAACCCTTATTTTCCCTTTTTCTTTCCTAGCTGGATCATTTAATACTTGGGAGCCATAAGTCGAAGAGTGTACTTTTGATTATTTAAAGGTCCGTCATATCACTCTTTCTTTATCCTTATCACAAGCCTTGAAATTCTTTTCTTTTATATTTCCAAGTTACTAGTTTGTGCCTTCACCTCGCGCTATATCTCTGAAATTTTCCTCCTGGTTTGTCCTTCGCATACTATGACCCATTGGTTTGAATGCTTTACTGGAGATACCATATTATCCCATTGTTTACTAGATCATCATTCGATGCCAGTAGCCTTTCTCAAATTATTATACTTTGTCAACTTAGAGTTGTCATTTTTGTGCTCAATATGCTTCCACATTCTTCTCTCTTCTGTCTCTACAGTGATAGGATCATTCTATATCCTTTACCTGACATTGTCACTTCCGCCTTTGTAGTTTATCTGTCTTATCTTTCTTTTACTATTTACCTCATTCCATTCTTTCTTCGCTCATTCTTGTGCCTACCATTCCATTAGAAATGTTCTCATACGCCATCAATTCCTTTGAGCGGCTAATGGTTACATCGAGTTCTTCGTATGGCGGTTCCTTGCACACTTCTTTGTCACGACCCAACCCGTGGCGCCGTGACTAGTGCCGAAACTGGACACTCGTATACACACTGGCTATAATCGATCCACAACTAGCATGATAAGGAACTTATATATAAAAAGGCAAGATGTCGTCTCAAAACTGTCGCATATATATATATGTCAAGACAACCTATCTCCTGTGGAGTCACAACTACCAACAGATAACATCGTGCATAAGCCGGCAAGGCTACCATAATATATGGGAACGTCCCACCCATACACATAAGCAAGCCGACAAGGCTGCCAATACATACAACATCCCAAAATACATGTATACATACGCAAGCCGACAAGGCTGCCACTACTAATGGGAACGTCCCAAAACATAAGTCATACTAACATAGCTGGACAATATATATACACACAACCCACACATATGTCTACAGACCTCTAAGAGTATCAACAGTAACATATGACGGGACGGAGCCGCCGTACCCACGGATAAACATACATACAACAAGAGGATGCGTACCGAAAATCTGGGAACGGGACAAGGGAGCACTCCAAGATAGGCTGAATAGCTACCACTAAGGCAGCGGATCACCAAAGCGAGCGTCTGTACATGCGGGCATGAAACGCAGCCCCCCAAAGAAAGAGGGTCAGTACGAGATATGTACTGAGTATATAAAGCATGTAATACAGTAAGAAAGATCATAGCGAGAAGGGGATTCCGGAGACAAGTATAATAGTCAAGAAGATCAACATGCCACTGTGCCTTACGAATGAAATCATGCATATCATTATCATATACCGTACTCGGCCCATTATGGGACTCGATGAATAAAGTCGTGTACACGTATACTGTACCCGGCCCATCATGGGACTCGGTGCCATATCATATCATCGTATCATCATATCATTATATCATCATATCATCATATCATCATATAGCGTACCCGGCCCTCTAGTGAGGGACTCGGTGGATAATGTAGTAAAATGTGCGTGATAACATACTCGGCCTGGGACTCGGTGAAAGATATAATACAGTATGCACGAGCAGAGTAGTGAGTAACCATATGCATATAAATCATCATTTGAGACTCGATAGATAAGTAAACTAATCAACGCTCGAAGTATCGAGGCGATAGTCATACTCGGTACTCTTTGAATATCATTATGAACTATATCAAATAAAGCCTCAGGGATCATAGACATGTACCAAGATAATGCGAAACAGCTTATGAAAGTTAAGGACATTAGTCGTTATAAAGTCTTTTAAGAATAGGAACTTTTATGCATCATTTACTATCCAACCATATAGAAGGCTCGAGGGCAGTATCTCGACTATTCTAAGAGTTCTAACATCAAGAAGTGAATAAGAATCATAAATCATTCTCGGAACTAGTGAATAGAATTACCCCAAAGCTCATGTCGTACATTACTTACGTCTAGGACATGCCAAAAGAAAGAAAGGATAGCTTTACATACCTTTAGCGTTTACTCGCAACACAACACGTATCCATGTAGTAAACTTCTCTTTCAGCAACTGGAAGCTTCATTCACAAGCATCCGTCCACTGGAACTTAGCTGCCTTCTTGGTTAGCCTCGTTAAAGGCGAAATCGAAGCAACCTTCTCCTGAAATCTCCCGTAATATCTGCTAGCCCCGAGAAAACTACCTACCTCAGTGGTGTCGTAGGTCTAGGCCAAGTCTTTACGGCCTCAATCTTTTGTGTATCTACCCGAATGCCATCAGCTCCAATAATATGCCCCAAGAATGCTACTGAAGTCAACCAGAATTCACATTTAGAGAACTTAGCATACAATTTCTGGTGCTGGAGCACCCCAAGTACCGTCCTCAGATGATCCGCATGCTCCTCCTCTGATCGTGAATAGACCAGAATATCATCAATAAATATAATCACGAACCAGATGATAAATACAACCCTTTCTAACCATCTTCCTTGCCTTGAGGTATGAAATAAACTTACCCCTCGGCGATGCTGTATTTCCCAGCCACTCTATAACTGGCTCCCCTGGAAACTGAAACCGAACTATCTTGTTTCTACAATCAACATTAGCATAACAAGAAGCTAACCAGTCCATACCCATAATAACATCAAATTCAGTCATATCTAACTCTATCAAATCTGCCAAGGTATGACGACTATATATATCCACCGAACACTTCTTATACACTTGCTTTGCTATAACAGAATCCCCTACCGGTGTAGCTACCTCGAATGGTTCTATCAATTCAGGTTCTATCCCAATTCTACTAGCAACAAAGGGAGATATATATGATAAGGTGCAGCCTGGATCTATCAATGCATATACATCCCGAGAGAAGATCGATAATATACCTGTAACCACATTTGATGACGCCTCCTGATCCTGTCTGCTAGCCAAAGCATATATGCGGTTCGAAGGACCGCTAGAACTGGAAGCTCCGCCACGGCCTCTACCACGGCCTGCTGGTGTCTGAATACCCTGCCCCATAGGGCGCATAGCTACAGAAGAAGATGAACCAGCAACTGACCCAGTAGGCTGAGCTGCACCACCTGGACTACCCCCAAACGGACACTCCCTCATAATATGGCCTTGACGGCCGCAAGTAAAGCAAGCACCTGTAGCAAAACGGCATTCCCCAAAATGAGGTCTACCACAACGAGAACACCGAGGCAAAGGTGGCCTCGACTGACCCGAACTCCTGTGCATCTGTGAACCTGAAGCCCTGGAGCTCTGACCAGCCCCTGAGTACCCTGTGCTATCAAATCTCCTACCAGCGAACTGTGGGGGTGCACTTCGTGCTGGCTGAGAAGGATATCTACTATACTGCTGCTGAGGCTGCCTGCCTCGAAACTCACCCGGATGACCAGCCGATCTGGCTCTCTTATGCTGGCCTCTGTCATAATCTCTATCTGGCTGGCGTCCCCTGTGCCGATCCTCTACCCCCTGTGCATAAGCCTGTACTCGAGCAATATCCATACCTGGCTGAGAAGCCATTATCATACAGCTATCAACCAAGTAACGATCCAGCCCCATCACATAATGATGCACCCTATCAGCCATATCAGCTACAATAGTGGGCGCATGTCTAGCCAACGAATCAAACTCAAGGCTGTAATCTCGAACACTCCTGCCGCTCTGCCTCAAATGTAAGAATCTATCAACTCTGGCTCGCCTCATCTCCGGAGGTAGAAAGTGGCCAAGGAAGGCCTCCATAAACTCATCCCATACCGCTGGAGGAGCACCCTCGCCCCTAGACAACTCCCAGGACTCATACCAATTAACAGCTACGTCACGCAGCCGATATGAAGCCAACTCAACAGACTCAGTCTCAGAAGCCCTAATTATCCTCAACGTACGCTGCATCTGCCGAATAAACTCCTGCGGGTCCTCCCCGGGCTTTGACCCGTAGAACTCTGGGGGATTACAAGTCAAGAAATCACGAGCCCTCAAACTATCATGTCTGTCCGCATAGTCACCTCCTAATCCATGCCTGCGAGCCTGCCCTGCCACTAGTCTGGTCAGCAACTGAACTGCATCTCTCATAGCCCTATCCTCCGCCCCTGGCTGAGGAGCTGGAGGCTCGGGTACTGGAACCTCGGGAGCTGGCGGTGGAGCCGCCCCCTGATCTGCAGCTGCTGCTGCTCTAAGCTCCTCTGGTAGTGGCGGTGTAGCAGAGCTCGCTGACTGGAGCACAACCTCAGGCACAGGCTGGGCACGGGCCCTAGTAACTCTCCGGGTCTGGCTGGTCTCTCCAGCCACTGACTTGCCCTTCTGGGCAGCTGTCGCTTTCTTTGGAGGCATCGCTGTAAACATAATAATCCGTTAGGGAGGAATTATCCTGATAATACGGCTCTATCGCACGATCTAGAGTAAGAAGGAAAGATAACATCCTAAATGTCCTGTAGCTTCCTATTTATAGATGTGGTGCACAACACATCGATAAACAAGACTCTACTAGACACGGTCTGTAGACACTCCGAGGATGAACTGCTCTGATACCACTTTTGTCACGACCCAACCCCGTAGGCCGTGACTAGTGCTCGAGTTGGACACTCGTATACACACCTGTTAACTATAATCAATCCACAACTAGCATGATAAGGAACTTATATATAAAAAGGCAAGACGTCGTCTCAAAACTGTCGCATATATATATATATGTCAAGACAACCTGTCTCCTGTGGAGTCACAACTACCAACAGATAACATCGTGCATAAGCAGGCAAGGACATCATAATATATGGGAACGTCCCAACCATACACATACGCAAGCCAACAAGGCTGCCACTACATACAACATCCCAAAATACATGTATACATACGCAAGCGACAAAGGCGCCACTACGAATGGGAACGTCCCAAAACATAAGTCATACTAACACAGCTGGACAATATATATACACACAACCCACACATATGTCTACAGACCTCTAAGAGTGTCAACAGTAACATATGACGGGACAGGGCCCTCCGTACCCCTAGATAAACATATATACAACAAGAGGATCTGTACCAAAAATCTAGGCTCCGGGACAAGGGAGCACTCCAATATAGCTGAATAGATACCCTAAGCTGGTGGATCACCAAAGCGAGCGTCTATACCTGCGGGCATGAAACGCAGCCCCCCGAAGAAAGGGGGTCAGTACGAGATATGTACTGAGTATATAAAGCATGTAATACAGTAAGAAAGATCATAACTGAAGCAGGGATTCCCGGAGACAAGTATAATAGTCAAGAAGTCACTGTACCTGTACCTTACGAATGAAATCATGCATATCATTATCATATACCGTGCCCGGCCCATTATGGGACTCGGTGAATAAAGTCGTGTACACGTATACCGTACCCGGCCCATCATGGGACTCGGTGCCATATCATATCATCGTATCATCATATCATCATATAGCGTACCCGGCCCTCTAGTGAGGGACTCGGTGGATAATGTTGTAAAATGTGCGTGATAACATACCCGACCCGGAACTCGGTGAAAGATATAATACAGTATGCACGAGCAGAGTAGTGAGTAACCATATGCATATAAATCATCATTTGAGACTCAATAGATAAGTAAACTAATCAACGCTCAAGTATCAAGGCGATAGTCATACTCAGTACTCTTTGAATATCATTATGAACTATATCAAATAAAGCCTCAGGGATCATAGACATGTACCAAGATAATGCGAAACAGCTTATGACAGTTAAGGACATTAGTCGTTATAAAGTCTTTTAAGAATAGGAAATTTTATGCATCATTTACTATCCAACCATATAGAAGGCTCGAGGGCAGTAGCTCGACTATTCTAAGAGTTCTAACATCAAGAAGTGAATAAGAATCATAAATCATGCTCGGAACTAGTGAATGGAATTACCCCAAAGCTCATGTCGTACATTACTTACGTCTAGGACATGCCAAAAGAAAGAAATGATAGCTTTACATACCTTTAGTGTTTACTCGCAACACAACACGTATACGCTGTCCAATAGTACTTCAACCTATATTAAGACGTCAAGAACTACGGTTAAGCTACGGGGAGATTCAAAATGTATTCTAATGTTAGTAACTCCTTTCTAGATAATTAGACGACGTTTCCCTTATATTCAAACAAACCACATACAACCAAGCCAACATCAATAATCATACGTTCAAGTACCAACCCGAGACTATTCAAACAAGACTCGAGAACACTCCGGACAGCCCGCACAATATTCCAAACAGCCGATATTCATAACATTCGATAACAATCCACATACGGCTACTACATATTCAAGTTACTAATAATGATCCATAGTCGTAACATTTTCATTTGCATAATCCTACAACAACCCAACCAACACATAATCTTAATTACCATTAATCTTCCAAGCTCAACAAGAACAACAACAACACATTAGACAACCCCTAACTAGCAACGTAAGGATTCCCGATAACTTCATGAACATCTACGGACATGCCAAACAAACCATGTAATACCTTCATTCTCATCACAAAATCCATAACAACAATAACCAAAATACTAAGTAAAATTAGTTCACCATCTTCTACACAAAATAGCCCCTACATGGCTTCAACACCAACATACATAATTCCATGAATTCCATCCATATCTACAAATTACAACACGCTCAAATCACCCTTAATACATGTAAAAGAAGATTAAACCTTACCTTAACACTTGACTTCTCAACTTGGCTAGATTTTGTGAATTGCAAGAATGAATATTTTTGGTTACTCCAATGGCTACTTCACGTTACTATAGACCTTCCAATTAGTTGGAATACTTGAAGAAAATTAATTTTTTGATCAATACTCTAGAGCTCAAGCTCGGCCAGCCATGGCCGAGAGCTTCTCCTCTTTCTATCTCTAATTTCTCCAGTTTGAAGATGATGAATGAGTTCATTAGTCATCAATTTGACTTAAATATGGTGCCTACAAGTTGGACACATGTCCCACTCATGGCTTGAGCCAATCAAATTTGGCCATGCCATGGGTGGGGCCTACACTACCACTAATGGCCAATTAATGAATAATTAGATTTTTAATCCCCACTTAATAATATAATCATGATTAATTAACCCCTAATCTTCATTAATATTTCCATACCAATTAAAATTTATAAGCAACTTGTGCATTAAAACAAAATCGGAGGTTAAAAGTCTCTACCTCGTATCCCAAAATAGTTTTGTCCTTAACTTATCGCGATTATCTTAAAATATCCCAATGTACAAAAATACGGGATATAACACTTACGTTCTGGTGTAATAGTATATTTATCTTTCTTAGCATTGATTCCATAATGCTATTTGTACTTCCTTTTGTGGTATCCTACTCTTACCATCAATCACTTACCTTCGAGCATTGACCATCTCTTATTAACTGACATTCTATAATGTCCTTTAATCATATTCTAACAACAATATACTTAGGGAAACTCTAATCTCTTTATTGCAACTTGAACTCAACTTTATGATTAACACGCTCGAATGTTAACTGATTATAGGCATATCTGATAGCCCTAGATCCAGTGTACTTGCAAACTCTAAGATGCATAGCTCATATAGGGGAGCAATAAGGATATGTCGCGCCATATTGGTGAATCTCCGAATAGTCTCACGGGTTTCGTTGACTAAGTTTTACTTCTTCTTTCAATCCTCTTTTACATTTGAATTCTCCGTCGTCATTCTCCCAATCATCTACCATGTTACTTACGGAGGTCTCTTATTGTATACCCCCAGCTTCACTCTTTCTTGTCTCGCTTCTGTCTTAATACTCACCTGAAGATTCCACTTCTCGTTGTCGTTTTCTTAACATGGCCCTTTTGTCATTCATTTCTTATTAAGGTTTCAAAGCTTGTTTGTCTCGCAACCTTAACTCCCTTCTAAACGTAATTTATCCTATCCAAAATATCTCATTATCATCCTGCCCTTTTTATTGACTGTGACTCATAACCATTCTATCTAAATATTGGCTATTGCACTCAAATTTATTCTTCCCCCCTTAATAGCTTCATCTTATCGTGATAGAACATCACAAATAACTTACTTATATCCTTTATCCCCAATGTTTTTTCTTAACAACCTCTTGAATCCTCAAAATAATCCAACAACATAGAATTAATGCTTCGTCCTTTTTGGAATTTCCCTAAATTAGTCCGCAATGCTATAACGGGTAATCCTTTGTTACTCTGAGGGATCATTGGTATGGTTTGATTGCCAAGTGCACTTAGGAGGGGCAAGAAATCCATTCTTAACTGATATTTGGAAAACTGAAGTAGTCACTAATTGTAACGCCTCGTTTTTCAATTAGAATATAATCATGTAACACATATCCTTAGGGGCTTGTCTTACTCTCAATCGTCTTAAAGTTCTAATTTCTCTCCTAGTACAGAAGTACCTGCGGGGAGCGTGTCTTCCTCATACCATACTTATTGTAGCCATTATAGGGGGTAGGCGTTTAATTATCTGCCTCCTTTCTAAACCTTTCCTTTCATTTGTTTTAATCACGAATACTTTATAACATCTCTGCTCACTCTCCACTCTTCCTCTAACTTGCTGTCCTTGTCATCTTGCTCTTAGTTATCAACTCATTATCCTATTCTTTCCTTACTCATCATTCCCTCCATGTTAATTACAATGACCTCTTCTTCATACAATCATTCTTTTAACTTATCCTCAATCCCGTATAAATTTTTCCTTATTCATTACCTTATGTCGTTATTATGAGCACATAGGATTTGGTCTATCAAACATATAAACTTTAGTCTCAACAATGAATCTATCTCTGATCTGCTAACCTATACTCGTACTATACATATATACGCATACCAATTCCGCGTTGTATCTTTACAAAACATAGGGGTCAATATATAATATTTCAAAGGCTCAACCACTGCCTCAATTCGTGATATATAGGCACTTAGGCTTTTCTGGAAATTGGCACCGCCTCAACTTTGATGGTGGCGTCAACTTGCAGGCGTCAAGTTGCAGCAGCCTCTGATTCTCAGAGCTGATTGACGGTGCAAGGTTGACGGACTGTCGACCATGTTGACGGCTCGTCAATCTGTCCATCAAGTTGCACAGTTCTCAACCTTCTTCCGACGTCAATTCGTTTAGCCTCTAATCCCCTAATCCCTAATAGTCATGAGCTCATACCTTGGTACACATGAAATATCATACTCAACACCTCAAAATCTCGGAGATAAATCTTAGTGCTCGAGACCAATGCGACTCATATATATATAGATTAGAAAACTGCCTTCGAAACAACTTGTCTCTCTTGACCTTCCCTAAAAATTTGGGTCCTCTCTTGATTTCTCCTCATAGGGAACATGTTAATTCTTTCTCGTACTTCTATATCCGCTTCCTCACTTACGCAAAGTGTAGTGGTTCTATTATTTCCAATTCGTGTTTGCACTTGCCTCATTTAAAAAGGAAAGTGTCCTGGGGAAGTACGATTGTCAATCGTACCGGGAAAAAGGAAAAAATATACTTCTATGTAATGGTACTCTAAATGGACTTATTTTTAGAGTCGCCACCTAATTTTTAGGAAATTAGAAAAAATCGAGTCAAAAAGGGTTCATTTAAAATAATTATTTTATGATTATTTTAAAAGAAACCTAATCTACACAGAATCTAGGTAAGGATCCTCTCAATTGCAGTTTACCTACGGGTTCTAATAATATGTCCATATAGATATAAATTGGTTGTGATAAAAATAGTTTTTTTTATGCTTCCGCAAATAGATATTAGTCATTTATGCAAAAAATACCGCTTTTCAAGAATCAAAATTGGTAAAATTTTGCCCAAAATTGAGCGTTTAGGGTGTCGGACTAGAACACTTAGGCTAATACCCGAAGGCTCTCAGCCTAAGTAGGACCCTACGTAAGTCTACCCAAAAACGGTTTTGAAAAAAATTGTTAAAGTATAGGAAAATAGTTTTAGGAAAATAGGTTAAGCATATAGTTTATATAGTATTTTACATATATATATATAGTCTATTTTTTATTTCTACCTTTTTCAAGTTTTATCTTTTAGCCTAAGTCCACCAATCGTAATTAGTCCTACAAATTTGAATATTGTTTCAAATCAGTCCATATGTCATCAGCCCACAAGTTTCACAAATGTCCAAATCAGTCCTTAATTTCTCGAAATTGGCAGTTTTAGTCCTTCTAATAAAATCAGTCCCAATTTGCATTAACGTCTCAAAGTTTGTAGCAAATTCATTTTTTTAGCGACGTTTAAAATATGTGTTACATCTCGGAAATTTCGGATTTGTTGCCTTGTGAGTAGACTAATGTGAGTTTAAGATGAACATAAAGTCCTTACGAGATTAAGGAGAGTATTAGATAGCTTAAAGTGCGTACCATAAAATTTCGAAGTCATATGGATATGTGAGACTAAGGTTGTTGAAGGAAGTGAATGTAAGTCATGTTTGGAAGGGTTTTCACGATAGTTGATTTGATACATATTTAGCAATGTCTTGAGGGACTGCTATAGGGCCTCTTAGATGATTAATGAAGTGTTATATAAGTGCCAAGAAGGTTCCATAAGGATTGGAAGTTGAATGAGTCGAAAAAAATGAGTTTCGGGAATTTCCAGTTTGTACGGCCATTTGTACGGACCGTATAAATTATATGGCCCGTATAATGGGTCCGCAGAATGATTCCAGAGAGGGGTGACTCCCTGGTGAGATTATACGGTCCAATTATACGAACCGTATAAATTATACGGCCCGTATAATTGGCCGTATATCCGGGTCGGGCCAAAATTATTTTGGTTAAATATGGCCACCCTTGTTCATTATTTCATTTCCGACACTTTCTCGAAACTCTCCAAAGCTCCAAAACCCTTCTCCAAGCATATTCCACTCAAACCCAAGGGAAAACAAAGATCAAATAGCAAGAATTAAGGTGTTCATGTGTTGGAAGGCTCGCTAGGGTTAGTAAACTTCAAGAACAACTTGGGTATTGAAGCTAGGGTTTTCATATAAGTTGATAGCCTGCTTCAAAGCTCATTCTTATGAGATAAAAGGTTAGTTTTCAGGCTTATTTCATATTATCAAGAATGTTTAGTTGTTAAACAACTTGGGTAGAAGGAGAAAGTAGAAGATGAGGTCTAAATGTAGATTTTATGATATTTTTGAATAGTAAACTAACTTGAGTCATGATTATCAATATGATATGGATATAATCTTGTTACGGAAGGTAATAATGATGATGAGGAAGCGTTGTTGGCATGACCCAAACCGATGAGTCGTGACGAGTGTCTGACCTCTAGCGACCAAACACCCCTAAACACATATCCGAATCATACTGAACATCAAGGGCCCATAAATGGCATAGACTGATCTCATGGAAGGAAAACATCAAAACTCTGTACAATCTGTATACACACATACATACTGAAGAACAGTGCAGGCCAGCTAGGCCGCTACATATGCTGTACACCAAAGAATGGGAGCCGACAAGGCTATATCATCCAACTAATACATACAACTGTCTACAGACCTCTACTGGAATGAAAGCTATAGAAAAGACGGGACAGGACCCCGTCATACCCATATGCATATACATCTCAAAAGGGCTAGCATACCAAAATAGACTGCAACTCCGGATCAATGGAGCGCCGACCCGCTTGGATAGAAGTCCTACTAAGCTGGACCACCTGTCGATCTACCTGAACCTGCGGGCATGAATGCAGCCCCCCGAGCAATGGGGAGTCAGTACAGATAATATACTGAGTATGAAAGGCATAAGAACAATCATGTATATATAAGCATCATGAAAAAAATCTGAACTCATAAGCTGAAGAAGCTATCTGCATGTACTTGTATTGACTAGTATCTGTATGTATCTGCATAAACCTGTATAACTGACTATGCCTCTATGGGCGCATAATATGCATGCTCATATACAAAAATATAGGTCATAGAGCTGAGGAACGTTCAGCCCGATCCATATCCCATATAATAGTAATGCTGAGGAACGTACGGCCCGTTCCATATATCATATAATAATAATAATGCCGAGGAACATATGGCTCGATCCATATATCATATAATAACAACGCCGAGGAACGTACGGCCCAATCCATATATCATCATCAAGGTGCACCAGCTGATCAGGTGGTAATGCGTATATAACGCCTACCCATTTTCCATACCCCATATACATATAATACTTGCGTATATAACGCCTTCTGGTCACGGGTCAATATACATATATATGAATGAATGTAATGCATGAATAACTGTATACATAAAGCTGGACCCATGAACAGAAGGAACAATCATAAACAGGGTACATGAACATCGAAGACTGAGGTACTCCTAATGCTTCTAAGAGTAGAGTAATATGGAAGCTCGCTTGCTCGTTTGTTGGTTCATATCCTAAGATCATGCCAAAAGAATGAAAGGATAGCCTTAACATACCTTGAAGTATACCTAATTGTCCAACTTCTACCACTTGAACTTATAAGTCTACAATCAAGATAATGTAAGCCTTAATCAGACTATTTACCTCGCTTACTAATCATTATAAATACGAACGACAAATTATGGGCAACATTTCCCTTACAAGCTTAACAACCCTTCAATTTCCCATTCAATCTAACATCAACCACAATGACAATAACAACACTTATATATAAATATATACTCAAATTTATCTCCAATCATCTCTTAAAATATCCTCAAATCACTACCTTGCCCTTCATGAACTTACCACTTCCACAAATACCCTCTCTTTACTTAAAATCACTAAAACTCTTGATAATTAACTCAAATACAAGGGTAGAAATCATTCGCATACCTTGAGGGGTCTAAGATTCCAAGAATCACTTCAAATCCAACTTCCTAAGCTTCACAACCTTGAAGAAACCCTAGAATCAACCTCCTTCTTTACAAGCTTGGGTTTACGGGGTTCAGATCTTGCCAAATCTTCACTAATGTGATAGGAAATATTGGGAGAGAAAATATTAGGGTTTTCTATGATTTGGAATGGAGGAAAATAAGAAATAAGGTCATGAACCACATGTTTATACACGGAATTAAAAAGCCCCAGCGGTGCAGTTCGACGGACGGGTCGATGACTCGTCGACGTGTCGATGGTCAGTTGACTTGCCCGTCGACCTGCGCCTGCAGATTTCCAGCAGTGAGACCCTATCGACGCCACACAATGACGGTCCGTCGACCATGTCGACTACCCGTTGATGATGGCTGGTGTCTGCGGGTTTTCTCAGTTCAACTCAGATCGCGTCGATTTGATTCGTTCGACTTCTAACTCTGTAAATTGCCCGAAATACCTGCTGGTACCTTTGTACATGGGGTAAGGCACTTTCTATCTCCAAAACTTGGACACCAGTCTCAATTCCAAGGGCATACCCGACTATGAAACCATAGGTTCTACTACGACGAGAACGAGAGGCGTAACATTCTCCCCCCTTTAGGAACATTCGTCCCCGAATGTTCAAACAAACATGGGCTATAAAAATTTCGACAGAGTTTCCCTGTACATATACCCATCCAACCTGCACACAGCAACCCAAACGATGCCACACAGGGCCACATATTACAACATACAATACTATGGCCTCACACGACCAATCACGATAACTGAAAATGGAATAATACCTGGGGGTGATGATGCCTCGGAGGTATCGAACCTCTGTCTTCTCGCCGAAACAAATGCGGTTACTTAATCTTCATTGCCTCTTCTGCTTCCCAAGTCACCTCCTTAACATTCTTATTCCTCCATAAAACTTTAACTGAAGCTACATTCTTGGATCGTAACTGACGATCCTGTCTGTCCAATATAGCCACTGGAACCTCTTTGTATGATAACTGCTCGGTCACCTAGATATCATCCACTGGTACAAATCTTGAAGGATCTCCGATACATTTACGAAGCATAGACACATGAAATACCGGATGTACCGACTCTAACTCAGAAGGCAATTCTAGCTCATATGCCACCGTGCCCACAGTACGAATGATCTTATATGGCCTAATATATCGGGGGCTCAACTTACCCTTCTTGCCAAACCTCATCACTCCCTTTATAGGCGAAACTTTCAAGAACACCCAATCGCCTTTCTCAAACTCTAGCTTACGCCACCGATTATCCGTATAGGATTTCTGTTGACTCTGAGCTGTTAGCAATCTTTCTTGAATCACTTTCGCCTTATCAACTGCTTGATGAATTAAGTTTGGGCTTACTAACTGATTCTTCCCTACTATGGGCGACCTATATCTCCGCCCGTATAAGGCCTCATAAGAAGCCATCTGAATACTGGAATGGTAACTGTTGTTATAGGCAAACTGGATAAGAGGCAAATGATCATCCCAGCTACCTTGGAAGTTAATCACACAAGCTCTCAACATATCCTTAAGTGTCTGTATAGTACGCTCCGCTTATCCGTCTGTTTGCGGATGAAACGCAGTATTAAGACTCACCTGAGTCCCCAATCCATTCTGAAAAGACTTCCAAAAATTAGCTGTAAACTATGTTCCCCTATCTGAGATAATGGTCGCGGGAACACCATGAAGTCGTACAATCTCCTTAAGATAAAGCTTCGCGTAATCCTGTTGCATAAATAGTTCGACGGCGAAAATGGACTGACTTTGTAAGCCTATCAACTATGACCCATATCGAATCACACTTCCGCTGAGTACGGGGCAACCCTGTAATAAAGTTCATATTAATTACCTCCCACTTCCATGTCGGAATTTTCATAGCCTGCAACAGATCTCCGGGCTTCTGGTGCTCTGTTTTGACTTGCTGATAATTCGGATACTGAGCAACAAACTCCGCTACATCATTCTTCATACCATCCCACCAATAAACTTTCTTGAGATCATGGTACATCTTTGTTGAGCCAGGGTGAATAGAATAGCGAGAGTGATGTGCTTCCCCCATAACCTGCTGACGAAGCCCTGTAATATTAGGGACACACAATCTACCTCTATATCGGAGTACTCCATCTCCTGTAATCACAAAGGGTGTCTTTCTTACGAGGTCTTTGTATCTCAGTAATGAACTAAAACAGGATCCTCATACTGACGCTCCTTTATCTCTACTACCAAAGATAAAACCGCTGTGTCTTGAACAGTAACCCCTGCATCACTTGAATCTATTAATCGAACTCCGAGGCTGGCTAATTGATGAACTTCACGGGCTATTTCTCTTTTCTCTGGTGGCACATATGACAAGCTACCCATGAATTTACGACTAAGGACATTGACTACTACATTAGCTTTCCTGGGCTGGTATAGAATATCCATATCATAATCCTTTAGCAACTCTAGCCATCGCCTTTGTCGTAAGTTCAAGTCCTTCTGCTTAAAGATGTACTGGAGACTCTTATGATCAGTATAGGTATCAACATGGACACCGTATAAGTAGTGCCTCCACATTTTCAAAGCATGAATCACTGCTGCTAGCTCAAGATCATAGGTTGGATAAGCGACAACCTTACCGTGCTGCATCAACACACAGCCCAATCCAACACCTGAAGCATCACAATATACCACATAGCAATGTCACTCATTACGGAAGAGTCAAAGCTGATGCAAGTCAACTTATCCTTCAACGTCTGAAAACTACGCTCACAAGCATCTGTCCATTGGAACTTAGCTGATTTCTAATTCAACTTAGTCAATGGGGCTGAAAGAGAGGAAAATCCTTCTACGAACCTTCTATAATATCTGCCGAGCCTAAGAAGCTACGTATCTCTGTTGGTGCCATGGAGCCTTGGCCAATTCTTCACCTGACCTCAATCTTTTGGACATCCACTCTAATGCCTTCTTCTGAAATAATGTGACCTAGAAAATCCACAGAGTTCAACCAGAACTCTCACTTGGAAAACTTGGCATACCACTCTCTACCTCGAAGAATTCCAAGCACTGTTCGTAGATGTTCTGCATGATCATCCTCTGATGATGAATAAACCAGAATATCATCTATAAACACAATTATGAACAAATCTAGGAAGGGTCTGAGTACACGATTCATCAAATCCATGAATACAACTGAGGCATTAATTAGCCCAAATGACGTAATGCGAAACTCATAGTGGCCATATCTAGTCCGAAATGCCATCTTCGGAATGTTCGGAATGTCTTCCTCCTTCACCCTAACCTGGTGGTATCCTGATCTCAAATCTATCTTCGTCGAGAAATATTTAGGGCCTTGCAACTGGTCAAATAAATCATTGTTCCTCGGGAGCGGATGCTTATTCTTTATAGTCACTTTATTCAATTGCCTATAATCAATACACATTCGCAAAGATCCATCCTTCTTTCTTACAAATAATACCGGTGCTCCCCACGGTGATGTACTGGGCCTAATAAAGCCCTTCTCAAGCAAATCCTTCAACTGCTCCTTCAATTCTTTCAACTCCGCAGGTGCCATCCTATAAGGAGGAATAGATATTGGCTGAGTATCTGGCAATAGGTCAATGGCGAAATCAATCTCCCTCTCTGGGGGAATGCCTGGAAGCTTATCGGGAAACACTTCTGGAAACTCATTAACCACAGGAACAGACTGAAGAGTCGGCGACTCTGCCCGCACATCTTGAACTCGAACTAGGTGAAAATATACCCTTTTCTGATCATCTTCTTTGCCTTAAGGTAGGAAATAAACCTACCCTTATGCGAAGCAGCATTGCCCTTCCACTCTAGGACTGGCTCGCGTGGGAACTGAAATCGAACCATCTTTGCCCTATAATCAATATTAGCATAACAAGAAGCCAAACAGTCCATGCCCATAATAATATCGAAATCAATCATATCTAACTCGATCAAATCTGTTACGGTGTGGTGGTCACAAACTATAACAACACAGCCCCGGTATACTCGCCCAGCTATAACCGGATCACCAACTGGCGTAGACACCTCAAAAGGTTTAATCAAATCGAGCTCTATGTCACGACCGAAAACCATGGACCTTGACGAGTGCCCGACCACTACGGATCAAGCACCCCTAAACTCGTTCTTACTCTATACAAGGTAACCTCGTGGCCCATTTCAACGGATATTCGATCGATAGCATCTACTGCAAAATCTATGCAATAAACTCATAATTTATACATGTGGATATGTATATATAGGCATACATGCAACGGATGACAATACAGTCCGACATGGCCACTACATGCGCTGTACGAAAAGTAGGAGACCACAAAGCTACATGATATTCCCACTATATACAACTGTCTACAGACCTCTATGAAGTCTAGCTATCGAAAGATAGGACAAGGCCCTGCCATACCCACATCTGTACACCTCATAAATAGCATACCAAAAGCTGCAGCTCCGGATCAAATGGAGTGCACTGACTGTGGTTGAGGAGATCCTATTGGTTTGGCTCATCCGAACGACTACCTGAACCTGCGGGCATGAACGCCGCGTCCACAAGAAGGGACGTCAGAACGAACAGTGTACTGAGTATGTAAGGCATAAATAACAATAGAACAAGAAATATGGAACATAATATGAGCTAAAGATAACCTGTCATATGGGAAAGTACAATATCTAATGCTTGAATCTTAGAGATCATATGTAAGTAAGCGCGCACACACACACACACACACACACACACACACACACACACACACACACACACACATATATATATATATATATATATATAAGTGTTAGTGTTGCGGAACGTGCAACGATCCATAAATGTTAGTATATATATATATATATATATATCCATAAGTGTAGTGCTGCGGAACGTGCAGCCCGATCCATATATGTTAGTACCGAGGAACGTATGGCCCGATCCATAAATATAGTGCTGCGGAACGTGTAGCCCGATCCATATATGTTAGTGCCGAGGAACGTACGGCCCGATCCATAAATATAATATGTTACGCCGAGGAACATATTGCCCGATCCATAAATATAATATGTTAGCGCCGAAGAACGTACGGCCCGATCCATAAATATAATATGTTACTGCCGAGGAACGTACGACCCGATCCATAAATATAGTATGTTAGTGCCGAGGAACGTACGGCCCGATCCATAAATATAATATGTTAGTGCCGAGGAACGTACGGCCTGATCCATAGATATAGTGTTCATATACATAATGTAAATAGTATGCATGAAAGCTCATATGAAAGCTACAACTTTATCGGAGTGAAGTAAGGTCGGTAACCTCCGATTTATATTATGGAACAATCATTATCGCTATATCTCACCTCGAAGGAACAATTCATAAGGTGAGATCAACAACGATGAATAAAATCAAGAAAATCATGAAATAGCTCAACATTCTCATATCATCGTTGAAATCATAACTTGAGACTTTTAAACATAAAATCATCATCATCGTAATCCCCATAAAAACATTCTCATCTTTAACATCATAAGAAGCTTTAAGGGTCATAAACTTCTAGCTGTTGGAAACAAGGTGGTTATGGAAATATGTATGGGATCATAGCATAAGAATCATGCCTTTGAAAGAAAGGGACAAGTCTTAACATATCTGTTCAGCCTCAAATTATCTACACTTATTCGTCCGAGCTCGCAAGTCTACATTTAAGAGGATTCACACTATCGTTAGACTCATTGTTGTATACTTGTACTAAGTTTTCAAATCAAACTATTTTATATCTACTGAAAATCGACAAAGTCTCCCTGTTTATATGCCTAGCCCGAAATCTCAATTCAGCAACCAACAACAACAACAACAACAATACCAACATCAATAACATCATTTTCAACACCATTATGTACCATAAAATAGCCCACACACTATTTTCTAACTTCCATAACTAACCAACTTACTACACAATTATTTAACGATTTTGTTTTCGAGAATAAGCCTTAAATAATACCAAAAGAGAAAGATTCATTCCTTTTTCTTGTCCAAATGATAATATCTTCAAGATTCCACCTTGAATCCAAGCCGAATCCAACGCAAGACAATTCTAGAATCACAACCATGCCGTTATCCGGGCTTAATTAACGCTTCGCCACTTGAAAATCACTCAAACCCTCACTTTTTTATGACGAAATTGCCCTTAGTGTTGCTGCTCTCAATCTGATTTTTTTTGGTGAAAAAAATGGGGTTTTGCCCTTTTTATAAGGTTCAAATTCAGGGGGTCAGCAGCATTTTGCGCATTCTTGTACGGTATTGTAGCGGTGTCGATTACTATAACGATCTTGTAGCACGCGTTTCTGCTTTGTCAGCCGAACTTGTAACATCCATAATGCTCTACTCCGATGTCCTATTGATGAGCGGTTTGTTACGTTAGAAACTAGACTCGAAGAACTTCAGTTTAGGCTTTTGAAACACCTTAAAACACTTCGTATGCCAAGAGATATCCTTCCCTCAATTTGGACCAAAATTTTTACACGAAACTTTACCCATCCTTTCTCCAAAGTCATACTACTCCATTTCTTCCACTCATTTTCTTATAAAACCTTTCGGTATACCTTATGTACATCCTTCACTCATTAAATATACTTAATAATGCTTGCTCCTTATATTCCAAAGTGGTTTTACTTAACCATAACTCAACGTCCTTATGTTTCAAATTTGATAAGTGCTTCTTCGAAGATACGGGGTGTAACATCCTTCCCCCTTAAAAAAAATCATCCTCGAATGTTGTAGTGCGCCGATCCTCAGTAGCCTCATTGAATTTTTTGTTCAATTACCGCATACTTATATTATAATTTGGTCAGTTTCGTCCTGTTCTTTCTTAGCACTTTATCAATTTCATTGGTGAGTCGTGCAGTCCTCAATCCTCACATATATATAGTCACAAGTCAACTAGTATTCAATTCTCATTCTGTCTCCATTCTTGTGGTTTAACTGGCCACGCCACGGCTACTCACCGTCCTGCGAGTGTCCTTCCTCTTCGTTCCTCATTTCTTATACTAACGTCCAGTTGCTTGTTCAGCGGTGCTCTGCTACTGACAAATCCTTACTCTTACCGGTTACGTTTCTTCAACCATCCGTCTTAATTTCTTTCCATGATCAGTTATACCCATATCCTCAATACAATTTCTTAATTACGTACATTCCTAATGTTCCATCACCATCCTTATTATTCCTCGTAGCAGGATTATATATTGCGATGAACCAATAATCATAGTTCGAACTGGTCTATAGCTCACAATATCTTCGAGTTCTTGTCAAAACTCTCCCTTTAATTCCTTTGCCTCAAATCTTGCAATATAACTTATAATTATGAAGTTAGGGCAATTCTCACTTTACTACAGCTTCTTTTCCAACCTCAGCATGGTATAGTTACCCTTGACTTTCTTATTCCAATGATCACTTAGTTAGCTGTCATTCCTTGTTGGCTTTCCGGTGTGTCCATTCCCATCTGTGGGGCATAACCTTACGTTGATGGTTCATATAATTCTATAATATATACCCTTATACTCAGTATGGTTAGTGACTCGTGATATACTTTCTATCTGCACCCACATTCGTTCTTCCTCTCTTTAGAGATCCCCACATCACTTATCGTTACTCCTTTTGTTAAGATTCTCATATTTTTCCTTTAATATCAAGATTTTCTTCCGTTGTAACCCAAAGTGTCCTTTGTACTCATCATCCATTTCGTCATTCTCTTTGTAGTTAGCTTGCAGACCGTTCTTACTCTCTTTATTACTCTTTAGGATACGTCGCTATCTATTTAGGTGCGGCACAAATTTCCTTAGTCTAGAAATATCATATCTTATGCCCGCATGAAGTATTCTCTTGATCCATTTTAATTCCTTTTCATACCTGCTTTGTGGTATGCTTATCTTTAATTCATTTCTGCTCCCTCTTAATGCATTCTTGATATGCCACTATGTCCCGAATTTTAGCCTCTTTAAGCTAACATCTTTCTTTCTTTGGAATTTTGACAATGTCATACCTTATTTCAGGACTAAATCTGCTCTTCCCCCCTTTTTAAGGGTGTTCTTATACACTAGTAACTCCCGAGTATCAGTAGTCATCGGCCAACCCTAACGATCCTCCAACTCTTTTGGTCTCTTATAATACCAGAATTCTCTCATCGTATAGCTTGACTTATTTTCCTTTCTGCTAATCGAGGGCTTTGCATTTAAATGAAGTGCTTATGCATTACAGATCCATTCTCACTGCCTTCTTTAAGGCCCTTCTACTTCTACCTTTTATGACTGAACATTTCCCGAATTAACGGGTTAATGGGGACATTGGAATCCATCAAAACATTCTACGGAGCGTTTGATCACACTTTGCTCTTTTTATCCCTCGTCTTCCTCCACAACTATTATCACTGAAATTCTTCTTACTCTGAGTTTCCGGTTTCACTTTACGTCTACAATATATCATTGAGAGTTAATATGCTACACTCTTCCACTTCCACTATCAATCCTTTTATTCACTTAGCTCACTTATCCAAAATTTTCCTTGACTACTTATTTGAATCCCACCTATGCGTTGTAGTTCTTCCAGTGTTCTGCCACTTCTTGTTCGTGTCGTGAAATCCTTGCAAATATACTCTCTTCTTTCTTCTCCTTCCGCCGCCAAGGCTAGTCCATATTCATGAATATTTCTCATACATCCTTATATTTCCTTTATAATCGAATCTTGGTATTCCTTATCCTCATCCTATGTCATTGATATACTACCTCCCGGTTAGCTTTGTTAATTCATTATCCTCTCACTTGTCCTTGGTGATTGCTCCCTTGCATTACCCGTCGTCCCTCTTGGAAGCTTCACTCACCCTCATTTCTTACACTTTTTTTTTCCTTTTCTCAAGACATTCTAATCTCTTTACTTTCTATATACTCACTTTCTTCCTTTCCCCGATGTTATTGCATTCGGACTTTCCAACTCTAACCTGTACTGAAAATAACATCAACTTACCTTGTAACATTCGTACCACTTTTGTCACTTGAACTTCATTACCCTGTTCGATTAATGCCTTCAGTATATAGCAACGTCGGTTGGTGGGACACACATATCGGTTGGCGCAGCCACACATGGGATGTCATACACATATATGTATATTTACTAACGCCTCGCTTACAAAGTATTTCCAAATACTATTCGAACTTATCCTAATTCTAGAGCTGTGATGCATCTTCTTTCTCTTTGCTGGTCTAGTCCGCCTCATCTTTTGCAATCTTTTAGGGTTTCCAACCACTCCGCACACTCCAATTTCCCTTAGGTTACTCTAGCTTCTCATCCGTCTCTTATGTCGGAATTTGTAGGACTCTTAGTATACTTCCCAGGGGGTTACCCATCCTAGTATTACTCTCACCCTAGCACGCTTAACCTTGGAGTGCTAATGGAATCCGGTGCGTTAGTGCTGGTATGATCGCATCCACCCTACTGCGTGACCTTTATCGCATGACCTAGAATAAGTTGAAGTTCTAACGGATCCCAATAAATTCTCGTAATGCATCTTCCTCCGGATTAAATGGGATCTCTTACGCTCCGACTAAGAAAATGCTAATTTGGCCTTTGAAATCCTCAATAATCACCTTCAATCTGCATGTATGACTACTTTTCATCCTAAATTTCAAGATTCCCAATGGTGGCGAAAACACCTTGATCGTAGTTACTTATAAATACTTTGGTTATTGGTCCCTTTAGGATTTTTGCTCGCCGTTATTAAGTCGTAACCTATAGTAAATGCAGACACATAGGAAATTTCAATAAAAGACTCATATACCTATAGCCGATCGGTCCTTAGCCTGATCTGGTGGGCTATAAAGTGAAGTGTGCTCTTCATCATTGTCTTCCCACCATCTGCTAGTCTAGCCTTTATCCTCACTCCCATCCGAATGAGAAAGATACGGGTAATCCGGCAGCTCCTGGTTTACTGACAGCCAGGATAGAGGGCTAGAGTAATTAGTAACACTCACTGGAGTAGCTGGTATGACGTAGTGCTTAGCCATAGGAGCAGCTGGGGGAGTCAACTCTAGAACAGTCTCAGAAATCTCCTCCTCTAGCGTCCCATATGAACCCTCAGACGGGTCCGTGTCATAGCTGTCCTCGGATGGATCCTCCTCTCTAGAAATCAGAAATTCTAGAGGAATCGTTGCGGGGTCCTCAGAGGGATCAGTCTCAATGGAATAGCTAAGGCTCCTTCTGCTCGGTTCCGGAGCCTATGGTCCAGAATCTGCTCTGGGGGCCTTCTTACCACCCCCCACTGTCTGAGGCTGATCTTTTCTTCTTTCGTCAGTCTGCACTTGCCTACAGGAAAAAAGGGTCAGAAATAATCTTTCCTAGACTCTGGCTTTATCGCACAATCTAAGATAGAAGGAAGGTTCAATGATTCCTAAATGCCCTGCAGCCTCCAGTTTATAAGTGTGGCCGGCTTCACACCCATATACACGACTCTACCGGACACGGTCTGTAGACAATCCCTCGGACGAACTGCTCTGATACCACTTTTGTCACGACCCAAACCCATGGACCGTGACGAGTGCCCGACCACTACGGATCAAGCACCCCTAAACTCGTTCTTACTCCATACAAGGTAACCTAGTGGCCCATTTCAACTGATATTCGATCAATAGCATCTGCTGCAAAATCTGTGCAATAAACTCATAATTTATACACGTGGATATGTATATATAGGCATACATGCAACGAATGACAACACAGTTCGACATGGCCACTACATGCGCTGTACGGAAAATAAGAGACCATAAAGCTACATGATCTTCCCACTATATACAAATGTCTACAGACCTCTATGGAGTCTAGCGGTAGAAAGACAAAACAAGGCCCTGCCATACCCACAACTGTACACCTCATAAATAGCATACCAAAAGTTGCAGCTCCGGATCAAGTGGAGTGCACTGACTGCGGCTGAGGAGATCCTATTGGTTTGGCTCATCCGAATGACTACCTGAACCTGCAGGCATGAACGCAGCGTCCACAAGAAGGGTCAGTACGAACAGTGTATTGAGTATGTAAGGCATAAATAACAACATTACAAGAAATATGGAACATAATATAAGCTAAAGACAACCTGTCATCTGGGAACGTACAATATGTAATGCTTGAATCTGAGGGATCATATATAAGTAAGACATACATACATATATATATACATGCATATACATACATACATGCATATACATACATACATACATATATATATATATATATATATATATATATATATATATATATATATATATATATATATATATATATATATATATATATATATATATATATATATATATATATATATATATATATATATATATATATATATATATATATATGTATATATATATATATATAAGTGTTAGTGTTGCGGAACGTGCAACCCGATCCATAAACGTTAGTGCTTGTGGAACGTGCCCCGATCCATAAGTGTAGTGCTGCGGAACGTGCAGCCGATCCATATATGTTAGTGCCGAGGAATGTACGGCCCGATCCATAAATATATATGTTAGTGTCGAGGAACGTACGGCCCGAGCCATAAATATAATATGTTAGTGCCGAGGAACGTCTTGCCCGATCCATAAATATAATATGTTAGTGCCGAGGAATGTACGGCCCGATCCACAAATATAGTATGTTAGTGCCGAGGAACGTACGGCCCTATCCATAAATATAATATGTTAGTGCCGAGGAACGTACGCCCCGATCCATAAATATAATATGTTAGGGCCGAGGAACATATGGCCCGATCCATAAATATAGTATGTTAGTGCCAAGGAATGTCCGTCCCGATCCATAAATATAATATGTTAGTGTCGAGGAACGTACTGCCCGATCCATAAATATAGTATGTTAGTGCCGAGGAACGTACGGCCCGATCCATAAATATAGTATGTTAGTGCCGAGGAACGTACGACCCGATCCATAAATATAGTATGTTAGTGCCAAGGAACGTACGGCCCGATCCATAAATATAGTGTTCATATACATAATGTAAATAGTATGCATGAAAGCTCATATGAAAGCTACAACTTTATCGGAGTGAAGTAAGGTCGGTAACCTCCGATTTATATTATGGAACAATCATTATCGCTATATCTCACCTCGAAGGAACAATTCATAAGGTGAGATCAACAACAATGAATAAAATCAAGAAAATCATGAAATAGCTCAACATTCTCATATCATCGTTGAAATCATAACTTTGAGACTTTTAAACATAAAATCATCATCATCGTAATCCCCATAAAAACATTCTCATCTTTAACATCATAAGAAGCTTTAAGAGTCATAAACTTCTAGCTGTTGGAAACAAGGTGGTTATGGAAACATGTATGGGATCATAGCATAAGAATCATGCCTTTGAAAGAAAGGGACGAGTCTTAACATACATGTTCAGCCTCAAATTATCTACACTTATTCGTCCGAGCTCGCAAGTCTACATTTAAGAGGATTCACACTATCGTTAGACTCATTGTTGTATACTTGTACTAAGTTTTCAAATCAAACTATTTTATATCCTGCCGAAAATCGGGCAGCATCTCCCCTGTTTATATGCCTAGCCCGAAATCTCAATTCAGCAACCAACAACAACAACAATAACAATACCAACATCAATAACATCATTTCCAACACCAATATGTACCATCAAATAGCCCACACGCTGTTTTCCAATTTCCATAACTAACCAACTTACTACACAATAACGACTTTGTCTCCGAGAATAAGCCTTAAATAATACCAAAAGAGAAAGATTCATACTTTTTTCTTGTCCAAACGATAATATCTTCAAGATTCCACCTTGAATACAAGCTGAATCCAACGCAAGACAGTTCTAGAATCACAACTATGCCGTTATCCGGGCTTGATTAACGCTTCGCCACTTGAAAATCACTCTAACCCTCACGTTTTTTATGACAAAATTACCCTTAGTGTTGCTGCTCTCAATCTGATTTTTTTTGGTGAAAAAAATGGGGTTTTTCCCTTTTTATAAGGTTCAAATTCGGGTCGGGTCACTGTAGCATTTTACTGTACAGTATTGTAGCAGGTCGGTACTGTAGCAGTACTGTAGCACGAGTTTCTGCTTTGTCGGCCGAACTTGTAACGTCCATAATGCTCTACTCCGATGTCCTATCGATGAGAGGTTTGTTGCGATAGAAACTAGACTCGAAGAACTTCATTTTAGGCTTTTGAAACACCTTAAAACACTTCGTATGGTAAGAGATATCCTTCCCTCAAGTTGGACCAAAATTTTTACACGAAACTTTACCCATCCTTTCTCCAAAGTCGTACTACTCCATTTCTTCCACTCATTTCCTTATAAAACCTTCCGGTATACCTTATGTACATCCTTCACTCATTAAATATACTTAATAATGCTTGCTCCTTATATTCCAAAGTGGTTTTACTTAACCAACCATAACCCAACGAACTTATGTTTCAAATTTGATAAGTGCTTCTGCGAAGATACGGGGTGTAACACTGTTATATCCCGTATTTCGTACATTGGGACAATCCGAGTTAACCATGATAAGTTAAGGACAAGACTATTCCGGGAGGCGAAGTAGAGGCTTTTAACTACGACTTTGTTTTAAGACATAAGTTGCTTATGATTTTAATGGCATGGAATATTAAGGAAAATTTGGGGTTAAGAGTTAATTTAGGAAAGTTGGCATTTCATGAAATAATGGCCAAGTTGGCCGTGTGGTGTGAGTGGGGCACCACCCATGGCTTGGCTAATTTTAATTCATCCAAGCCATGTGTGGGCCATGGGACACATGGATGACTTATATATGAGTATATTGGATGACTTATTAATCACATTCTTCATACTTTCAAACCTTAGAAAATTCAAGAAACTTGGAGAAAAATAAAGAGAGGCCATTCGGCCATGGAACCGAAAATTTGAGCCCCTCAAATCTTGATTCAAAAAAAAAAAAAAAAAAAAAATTCTTCTAGCAGTTCCAACCAATTAGAAGGTCCTTATTAACGTGGTTAAAAATTTACAATCATGTTGTTGCTTCATAATTTAAACTCACGTTGACAGTATTATATTTCGTATTTTTGTACGTCGGATTATTCGCAACCTAAGGTGGGGCCCACACATTAAGATTTTTTTGGGACATGCAACAATTTATATGAATCACATATGTGAAGTTAAACATAACTCAAAAAGGATCCTTGAGCCAAATCAAAGTGGAAGTCCTCCAAGCAAATATTTTTAAGTAACGTTTTCGGGTGATCTGACTTCGAGGGGCAGAAACGGTATTATAAGTTTGGAATTTGGAAAAATACCAAAGATATAAGTTGTATATAATTGAATTAGCTTTCCAACCACTGGTCTTGGGCCCATAGGTGACATCGGGATAAGGAGATATGGACGTTTTAAGGCGGAAAGGTCAGTGGGCTAGGCCCAAACCGGGTCCAATCGGGTTAGGCCCATGACCCATGCCTATTTAAGTGAAATTTCAGCCCTTTCCTCTCATTTTTCAGACCAAGAACACCAGAAAATTCTGGAAAGAGAGAGAGAAGAGCCTTGGAGAGAAGAAAAACCAATTTTGACCAAAATTCGAGCCCCGAATTCCGAAGCCCATGAAGAGAAAAGTGTTGTACGCTGCGTTGTCTTCAATTTGAGCTAAAAATCAACCAAGGAGAAGAGTGATAACGTGGGGGATGCATGCTTAAGGTATGAATACGGTTCCTTTTCATTGTTAACGAGTTTATTTAGAATTTTAACGGATTAGCATGGAGGGAATAGTCTGATAAATTCGTTTGTTGGTGTTGTGAGTTATGGAAGGATATTTGAAGGGAATTTTGGATGAAAATAAATGTATTTACCTTGTAAAATGTTAAGGCTGTTGTTATTGATGTTGTTCATATGAATTTCGACTCCTTTACGGAAATAAAATTATTAAATAGTTATATCGCAAATTTGGTTGGTTGAGAAATTTAGAAAACGAAGAAAGCGGGCTGTTTTATGGCATATGTCGGTATTGGAAATGATTTTAATACTATTGGTATTGTTGTTGGTGTTGTTGGTTACTCGAATTGAGAATTCGGGCTAGGCATATAAACAAATGCGCCCAAATTTCTGTAGACAAATGCTAACTTAGGATTGAATTCCTAAGTGCCTATAGCTAATGTTTGGTATTTATTGACGTATTGTAGATATTGGGGAGCCCGAGACTTGAGTTTGGATTAGCTTAGGAAGCGGACGAGGTATGTAAAGCTTACCCTTCCTTTCTTTTGGCATGTCCTAGTGTAAGTAATCTATGACACGATCCTCGGGGTAACTCTATTCTTATGATCCGAGCATGTTTACGATTCGTATTCACCTCTTAATATTGGTATCCTTAATGTGGTAGAAATATGGTCCTTATGTCTTTGGTATGATTGGATTTCAAATGTTGCATAAACGGTTTTGTTCCTAAAGGATCCTATGTCTAAAAATGCCCGTAACTTTCGTAGACGGAATCGGATTGCTTTGATACTCTCGCAAATGATTCTATAACGTATAATGACTTTAATTTTCATGGGCGGGCCCGGATTGGTTTGATGCATATCCGTGGTCCCCGAGATTTCCTTTGTATAGTCCTAATGACTTTGTTTTGAAAGAACTTAACATGATGTCCGTTTTAACTCTCGAGCGTCGACTACTTACTTATTTATCGAGTCTTAAAGATGATTTATGTGCATATGGTTTCTCACTACTCTGCTCGTGCAAAGCTCAATACGTCTTTCACTGAGTCCCGGGCCAGGACACGCATTCGTACACACTCCACTGCATTGTTCACCGAGTCCCTCACTAGAGGGACGGGACACGCTATATATATATATATATGTATATAATCATGTGATGATGTGGGGATGGCGGCCAGGATGGAATATGATGACTCCATTCACCGAGTCCCTCACTAGAGGGCCGGGACACGCTATATGTACATGTTTATGATGATTTTACTTATCGAGTCCCTCACTAGAGGGCCGGGACACGCTATGCATGCATATGTACATGATGATTATTTACTTATGTCACTCAGTCCCATAATGATTTGAATATAATATTGGCACGCACGATTTATGTCTTAAAGGCAAGCCTTATGATTTTCTGTACGCCTTATTTCAGTTTGATCCTGTTTATTGTATTCCATGCTTTACATGCTCAGTACATATTCCGTACTGACCCCCTTTCTTCGGGGGCTGCGTTTCATGCTCGCAGGTACAGATACACGTTTGGGTGATCCGCCGGCTTAGGATTCCCATCAGCTATCTTGGAGTGCTCCTTTGTTCCGGAGCCTATATTTTGGTATATGTTCTTCCATTGTATATATATATATGTACATGTTTATTCAGGGGTACGGCGGGGCCCTCTCCCGTCATATGGTTCTGTTATGACTCTTAGAGGTCTGTAGACATAGGTATGGGTTGTGGGTAGTCACTATTCGGTGTGCTTGCGTTTTGGATGTTGCCAGGCTTATGTACCATATGTATATATATTTATGTACGCGACGTCGCGCCTTTCTGTATGTACAGGTTCCTATTATGTTTGCTGTGGACAGATCATAGTTAGTAGATGTGTACGGGTTCCCAGCTCGGGCACTAGTCACGGCCTACGGGGTTGGGTCGTGACAAAAGTGGTATCAGAGCGGTTCGTCCTTGGAATGTCTACAGACCGTGTCCAGTAGAGTCTTGTTTATCGGTGTGTGGGGCACCACATCTATAAACAGGAGGCTACAGGACATTTAGGATGTTATCTTTCCTTCTTATCTTAGATCGTGCGATGTTTCCGTATTATCGGGATGACTCCTCCCTAACGAATTGTTATGTTTTCGGCGTGCCTCCAAGGAAGGCAACGCGGCGCGGTAAGGGCAAGTCTACGGCGGAGAGACTAGCCAGGGCCGGAGAGGACTACTGGGCGCGTGCTCGCCGTGCCGAGGTTGCCCCCGTCGGCCGCTCGCTACACCGCCACTACAAGAGGAGCATAGCGACAGCGGGGCTGCCCGAGGGGTTTGAGTACGGCTCCACCTCCGGCTCCCCAGCCAGGGGCGGAGGATAGGGCTATGAGAGATGCGGTCCAGTTGCTGACTAGATTGGTGGCGGGGCAGGTTCACAGGCACGGCTTAGAAGGTGATCATGCGGACCGACGTGATAGTTTGAGGGCCCGTGATTTCTTGACTTGTAATCCACCAGAGTTTTCCGGGTCGAAGCCCGAGGAGGATCCCCAGGAGTTTATTAGACAGATGCAGCGTACGTTGCGGTTGATTAAGGCGACCGAGATCGAGTCTGTCGAGTTGGCATCATATCAGTTGCGGGATGTAGCGGCTAATTGGTATGAGTCCTGGGAGTTGTCTAGGGGCGAGGGTGCTCCTCTAGCGGTGTGGACCGAGTTTACAGAGGCCTTCCTTGGCCACTTTCTGCCTCCAGAGATGCGTCGAGCTAGGGTTGACAGATTCTTACAGTTGAGACAGAGGGGCAGGAGCGTCCGGGAGTATAGTCTGGAGTTTGATTCATTGGCTAGATATGCGTCCACTTATGTAGCTGATATGATGGATAGGATGCATCGCTACGTGATGGGGCTGGATCGCTACTTGGTTGATAGTTGTCTGGTGATGGCTTCCCAGCCAGGGATGGATATCGCCCGAGTACAAGAACATGCCCAGGGTATGGAGGATCGGCATAGAGGGTGTCAGCCTGACAGAGATTATGACAGGAGCCAGCCCAAGAGGGCTAGATCAGCTGGATATTCTGGGGTGTTCCGAGGCGGGCAGCCTCAGCAGTACACTGGGCATTCTTCTCAGCCAGCACGGAGTGCACCCCCACGATTCCCGGGCAGGAGATTTGGCAGCACAGGGTATTCGGGAGCCGGTCAGAGCTCTAGGGCTTCGGGTTCGCAGTTGAGCAGAGGTTTGAGCCAGACGAGGCCATCTATGCCTCAGTGCCCTCAGTGCGGCAGGCGCCATCCGGGGGAGTGCCGTTATGTTACCGGTGCTTGTTTTGCTTGCGGCCGTCAAGGCCATATCATGAGGGAGTGCCCGTATGGGGGTAGTCCAGGTGGTGCAGCTCAGCCTACTGGGTCCGTTGCTGGTTCATCTTCTTCTGCAGTCATGCGCCCCGTAGGGCAGGGTATGCAGACACCAGCGGGCCGTGGTAGAGGCCGTGGCGGAGTTTCTAGTCCTAGCGGTCCTCCGAACCGCATATATGCTTTGGCTAGTAGACAGGAGCAGGAGGCGTCACCAAATGCGGGTACAAGTATATGACTCTTATTTGGAATATTTTTATGTATGTGTGTTTGCTGTATGATTGTCACTTAATAGCGGCAAGTAGAAGTCCAAAGGCCGATAACCAAGTATTTATAAGTCATGGCGAATAAGGTGTGTTCACTACTATTGCGGATCTGGAAGTCTAGGATGGAAAGTAGTCACATCCGTAGGTGAAAAGTGAATATTTAGGATTGAAGGAGGGCTAAAATCGTAATTGTGTTATGAGGGCGTTCGGAAATCTGTTAAGACTTTAACTTACTCCGGATTATGTGATGAAGGTCGTGCGGTGTGGTGGACGCTATCATACTAGCGTTAAAGCACCATATTTTAACAAAAGTTTCGAGGTTAAGCGTGCTGGAGTGAGAGAAATCTTAGGATGGGTGACCTCCTGGGAAGTTTACAAAAAAAAAAAATCCTACAAAGTCAGACACAGGAGAGCTAAGTGGGAAGCTAGAGTAGTCTAGGGGAAATTCGAATATACAGAGTGGGCAGAAACCTTAAGAGGTCGCCTAGGCCGGGGCGGACTAGACCGGTGAATAGAAAAAAGGTGCATCACAGCTTTAGAATTAGGGTGACCTGGAACAGTGTTTGGAAATATTTTGTAAGTGAGATGGTAGTAATTATATGTATACGCATGTATATGATATCCCGTACATGGCTATATCAGCGGATATGGGTATTCCGGCAACCAACGTGGCGGTATACGGAAGGCATTAATCGGACAGGGTAGCAAAGTTCAAGTGAAAAGAAAAATAAATGGAACAAATGTCACAAGGCAAGCTGATGTTGTTTTCGCTATAGGATAAGCTTGGGAAGTACTAACACGATGGCATTTGAAAAAGAAAGAAAGTGAGCAGACGAATAGCAGGGGATCTGAATGTCGGAATAAAAGTGCCGCCTAATTGAGATTGGAAAATGCAGACATAGGGCAAAGTATAATCGGGTAATAGTATAAGTACACCCCTTAAAGGGGGGAAGCGGGTGTGAGAGATGCAAATGCAAGATGAAGACAATCAACACTACAATATATTTGATACGGATGTTCGGGCTACAGGTAAGATTCTTTGCCGAGACAAGACAGCAAGACCCAAAAGCTAGCAAAAGGAGTAGAAGCTAGGATGGTAGTTGAGATAGTGCTGAGAATTTATTGTAGAGGCTATGAATGATATGACATTAGGAAGTGGAGGTTTAAAGGAGAATACGACAAGAGAACGATAACGAGTAACTTACAGAGACGTTGTGAAAGGTAACACTACTGTGCTGGATTAAAGGCTGAGATGTGAGCAATAAGGTTGTTCGCTAATAATACTACGACCTAGGAAAAAGTAGGGGAGAAAGATAGACAACCTCTATAGTAGGAAGTAAGAAAACCAAAGGAGTGACTAAAGGAAGGGAATAATAAGTATGACAGGATAGGCTACAAGCGAATGTTAGGACGGAAGGAATATGTGGAGCAGAGTGAATCAGGAGAAGGAAAGACCGTAACTAAGATGGAATATACGTTATACAAGTCGTGTAAGAGTAGTTATGTTACCCATGAACATTTATATGTCAGGAAGGAGACCAAGCGAGTGCTTAATGAGAAAAATTCGAATTTAGTAATAACAATACGGTGATAATATTCTGGGTGCATTCAAGAAAGATGTAAAGATGGTTTAAGCTAAATTACCGAGATAGAATTAGCACTGAGGACAAACAGGACATGGCTATGGTTGGACCAAAGATCTATTCCGATACCGGTGGTAAGAAAAGAGAGGCGAAGATAAAATAAAACATAAGGATTAGTGAAGCTACACTAAGGTATTTTTGGGCTAATTGAGCACCTTCGCATATTCTGGTAAAGATTACAACATAATGTGGGATCAGGAAGTGGAAGAGCGAGATCTAAGCAAAAGGGACAATAGAAGAGTTTGAATCAAAGGTAAAGAGATGACCTGAGGTAATGTGTTTAGAATGTTACAAGTTGAGTAAAGGGAGATTATCGGAGGATTTAAGCAAGATGGTCAGAGCTGGCTGGTTACTAAAAGCGGGTAAATTTATACGACAGATTCTTTCAGAATTATACCAGCTGATGATAATCAAAGCAGGGGACGGCTATTAGCAACTCAGAAATGACAGAAATCATATGACGACCATCGGTGTCGACACTTAGAATCTCAGATTGTCGAGTGAGTATGCTTAAAGATATCACCCATGAAAGGTGTAATAAGATTCGACAAGGAGGAGAAGTTTTACTCGAGATGTATATTGGACCTTATTACAATGTTCGCAAGGTAAGGAGGTTGCGTACTAAAGAAGTGGCTTTGATTAAGATATTAGGGCGGAATAATAACAGGAAGGAGATGACTTGAGAAGCTGAAGAGAAAATGAAGAAGAAATGTAATCAGTAGATAGGACTGCATACTATAGTAATAAAGGAACCCCCCCCCCCCCCCGAGATCCTTATAAGACCTTATGAGATTAGTTGAACATTCGAGGATGAAGGTTATAAAGGGGGGAAGGATGTTATATCCCGTATTTCGTACATTAGGACAATCCGAGTTAACCATGATAAGTTAAGGACAAGACTATTCCGGGAGGCGAAGTAGAGGCTTTTAACTACGACTTTGTTTTAAGACATAAGTTGCTTATGATTTTAATGGCATGGAATATTAAGTAAAATTTAGGGTTAAGAGTTAATTTAGGAAAGTTGGCATTTCATGAAATAATGACCAAGTTGGCCGTGTGGTGTGAGTGGGGCACCACCCATGGCTTGGCTAATTTTAATTCATCCAAGACATGTGTGGGCCATGGGACACATGGATGACTTATATATGAGTATATTGGATGACTTATTAATCACATTCTTCATACTTTCAAACCTTAGAAAATTCAAGAAACTTGGAGAAAAATAAAGAGAGGCCATTCGGCCATGGAACCGAGAATTTGAGCCCCTCAAATCTTGATTCAAAAAAAAAAAAAATCTTCTAGCAGTTCCAACCAATTGGAAGGTCCTTATTAACATGCTTAAAAATTTACAATCATGTTGTTGCTTCATAATTTAAAATCACGTTGACAGTATTATATTTCGTATTTTTGTACGTCGGATTATTCGCAAGCTGAGGTGGGGCCCACACATTAAGATTTTTTTGGGACATGCAACAATTTATATGAATCACATATGTGAAGTTAAACATAACTCAAAAAGGATCCTTGAGCCAAATCAAAGTGGATGTGCTCCAAGCAAATATTTTTAAGTAACGTTTTCGGGTGATCTGACTTCGAGGGGCAGAAACGGTATTATAAGTTTAGAATTTGGAAAAATACCAAAGATAGAAGTTGTAGATAATTGAATTATCTTTCCAACCACAGGTCTTGGGCCCATAGGTGACATCGGAATAAGGAGATATGGACGTTTTATGGCGGAAAGGTCAGTGGGCTAGGCCCAAACCGGGCCCAATTGGGTTAGGCCCATGACCCATGCCTGTTTAAGTGAAATTTCAGCCCTTTCCTCTCATTTTTCAGACCAAGAACACCAGAAAATTCTGGAAAGAGAGAGAGAAGAGCCTTGGAGAGAAGAAAAATCAATTTTGACCAAAATCTGAGCCCCGAATTCCGAAGCCCATGAAGAGAAAAGTGTTGTACGTTGCGTTGTCTTCAATTTGAGCTAAAAATCAACCAAGGAGAAGAGTGATAACGTGGGGGCTGCATGCGTAAGGTATGAATACGGTTCCTTTTCATTGTTAACGAGTTTATTTAGAATTTTAACGGATTAGCACGGAGGGAATAGTCTGATAAATTCATTTATTGGTGTTGTGAATTATGGAAGGATATTTGAAGAGAATTTTGGATGAAAATAAATGTATTTACCTTGTAAAATGTGAAGGCTATTGTTATTGATGTTGTTCATATGAATTTCGACTCCTTTACGGAAATAAAATTATTAAATAGTTATATCGCAAATTTGGTTGGTTGAGAAATTTAGAAAACGATTAATACGGGATGTTTTATGGCATATGTCGGTATTGGAAATGATGTTAATACTATTGGTATTGTTGTTGGTGTTGTTGAATTGGCCGAATTGAGAATTCGGCTAGGCATATAAACAGGGGAAATGCTGCCCAAATTTCTGTAGACAAATGCTAACTTAGGATTGAATTCCTAAGTGCCTATAGCTAATGTTTGGTATTTATTGACGTATTGTAGATATTGGGGAGCCCGATACTTGAGTTTGGATTAGCTTAGGAAGCGGACGAGGTATGTAAAGCTTACCCTTCCTTTCTTTTGGCATGTCCTAGTGTAAGTAAGCTATGACACGATCCTCGGGGTAACTCTATTCTTATGATCCGAGCATGTTTACGATTCGTATTCACCTCTTAATATTGGTATCCTTAATGTGGTAGAAATATGGTCCTTATGTCTTTGGTATGATTGGATTTCAAATGTTGCATAAACGGTTTTGTTCCTAAAGGATCCTATGTCTAAAAATGCCCGTAACTTTCATAGACGGAACCGGATTGCTTTGATATGTTCATAATGATTCTATAACTTATAATGACTTTAATTTTCATGGGCGGGCCGGATTGGTTTGATGCATATCCGTGGTCCCCGAGATTTCCTTTGTATAGTCCTAATGACTTTGTTTTGAAAGAACTTAACATGATGTCCGTTTTAACTCTCGAGTGTCGACTACTTACTTATTTATCGAGTCTTAAAGATGATTTATGTGCATATATAGTTTCTCACTACTCGCTCGTGCAAAGCTCGATATGTCTTTTGCGAGTCCGGGCCGGGACACGCATTCGTACACACTCCACTGCATTGTTCACCGAGTCCCTCACTAGAGGGCCGGGACACGCTATATATATATATATATTCGGCCAGGATGGCATATGATGACTCCATTCACCGAGTGCCTCACTAGAGGGGCGGGACACGCTATATGTACATGTATATGATGATTTTACTTACCGAATCCCTCACTAGAGGGCCGGGACACGCTATGCATGCATATTTACATGATGATTATTTACTTATGTCACTCAGTCCCATAATGATTTGAATATGATATTGGCACGCATGATTTATGTCTTAAAGGCAAGCCTTATGATTTTCTGTACGCCTTATTTCAGTTTGATCCTGTTTATTGTATTCCATGCTTTACATGCTCAGTACATATTCCGTACTGACCCCCTTTCTTCGGGGGCTGCGTTTCATGCCCGCAGGTACAGATACACGTTTTGGTGATCCGCCGGCTTAGGATTCCCATCAGCTATCTTGGAGTGCTCCTTTGTTCCGGAGCCTATATTTTGGTACATATTCTTCCATTGTATATATATATATGTACATGTTTATTCGGGGGTACGGCCGGGCCGTCTCCGTCATATAGTTGTTATGACTCTTAGAGGTACGTAGACATAGGTATGGGTTGTGGGTAGTCACTATTCGGTGTGTTTGCGTTTTGGATGTTGCGAGGGCTTATGTACCATATGTATATATATATATATGTACGCGACGTCGCGCCTTTCTGTATGTACAGGTTCCTATTATGTTTGCTGTGGGCAGATCATAGTTAGTAGATGTGTACGGGTTCCCAGCTCGGGCACTAGTCACGGCCTACGGGGTTGGGTCGTGACAAACACTCTATCCCAAACTTGCCGGCAACAAAGGGCATAACATATGATAAAGTGAAACCTTGGTCAATCAGTGCAAACACATCATGGAGAGGCGATGCTACACAATATCGGGAGATGTCTCACGATCACGTCTCTGCGGCTAGTGCATATACGCGGTGTTGAGGACCGCTCGAGCTGGATACACCACTCCTCCCTCTACCTCGTCCTGCTGGTGTCTCGAAAGTTACCCTGAAGGGTGCACCATAGAAGAAGAACAGATCCACGGACACGGCGGAGCTGAACCATACCCCGCTCTCTCTCCCGGATGCGCATCCTACAACGGACACCGGCTAGCCACAAGCATAACAAACATACGAGCCTAGCCAACACGGCCGGTATGTAACTTGCCACCGCACCGGGCACACCGCGGCAAAGGGGCCTCGTACGGCGACTCCGGTCTGTGCGGAACGATGCTTCCTAACTCTGGCCCACTCCGGAATAAGAAGACCGATCAAACCTCGGACCTGAAAATCGCGGAGGTGCACTCCTTGCTGAATGGAATGGATATCGGGAATACCCTCTCCTGGACTCACCCCCGATCTCTAAAGTCCTGGCCGTAGCCTCTGCGCCGTGGCCGGTCACGATCACGATAAATACTGCTACGACGACATGATGTCTTCCGATTCTAGCATATGCCTGTATACGGGAGATATCCATGCCTAGCTATAATGCAGCAGTCGTACAAGCATTTATCAAATGTGACCCTAGACCAACCACAAAATGATGTACTCTGTCCTCCATCTCAGCCACCATGGCTGGGGCATATCTGGCCATAGAATCAAAATACACACAATACTCCTGGACAATCATATTGCCTTACTCAATACGTAGAAATCTATCTGCTCGGGCTCGCTTGACCTCAAGAGGCAGATAATGGCGAATAAAAGCATCTGAGAACTCTCGCCAAACAGTTGGAGAGGAATTATCTCCCTTAGATAACTCCCAAGTCTGATACCACTGTACTGCAATATCACGGAGCCTATACGAAGCCAACTCCACAGACTCGACCTCATTCGCGTGCATAACCCTCAAGGTCCTCTGCATACCATCAATAAAATCCTGGGGGTCTATATTTTGCTTTATCATCGAAAACTCTGGAGGAACTAACCCAAGGAAGGTCTTAACCCTCGAACTACCAATCCTATCTGCCTGGTCAACACTAACTCCCTGCCGAGCGGCACAGGCGACTACTAATACGGTCAATAACTGTACAACATCCCGCACATCCTGGCCTGGTGCATTCGGTTGAGGAGCTGGGGCAGGTGCTGAAGGCGGGGTATACGATGTCTCAAACGGTCCCTCACTTTGAATCTCATCCTGAGCCATCGTAGCCTGTCGAGTATGGCTAGTGACCTCACCTGTCGCTTTCTTGCCCTTCTCGGCTGGGCCCGCGCTTTCTTGCGGGGCATCGGCCGAAAACAAAACAATTCATCGAAAACGAACGCTTAACATACGGCTCTATCGCACAATCTAAGAGAGAAAGAATGACATTATCCTAAATGTCCTGTAGCCTTATGCTTATAGGTGTGGTGCACAACACGCCCATAAATAAGACTCTACTAAACACGGTCTGTAGACAACCGTAGGATGGAACTGCTCTGATACCACTTCTGTCACGACCCAAATCGATGAGTGGTGACGAGTGTCTGACCTCTAGTGACCAAACACCCCTAAAAACATATCCGAATCATATTGAACATCAAGGGCCAATAAATGGCATAAATCGATCTCCTCTCTCATGAAAGGATAACATCATAAACTCTGTATGATATCGTACGTACACATACATCTTGCGAAGAACGGTGCGGCCAACTAGGCCGCTACATATCTTGTACACAAAAGAATCGGAGCCGACAAGGCTCATCATCCGACTAATACATACAACTATCTACGGACCTCTCTTTGGAATGAAAGGCGAGAAAGGATGGGATAGGGACCCGTCATACCCATATGCATATACATCTCAAAAGGGATAGCATACCAAAATAAAGCTAAACTCCGGATCAATGGAGCGCACCGACCATTCTTTGGATAGAAGTCCTACTAAGTCGGACTACTGTCGGTCTACCACTCGAACACATGGGCATGAACGCAGCCTCCCGAGCAACGGGGAGTCAGTACGGATAATGTACTAAGTATGAAAGGCATAAGAACAATCATATATATATAAGCATCATGAATAAAATATGAACTCATAAGCTGAAGAATCTATCTACATGTACTTGTATGAACTAGTATCTGTATGTATCTGCATAAACCTGTATAACTGACTATGCCTCTGTGGGCGCACAATATGCATGCTCATATATAAAAATATAGGTCATAGTGCTGAGAAACGTTCAGCCCGATCCATATCCCATATAATAGTAATGCCGAGGAACGTACGGCCTGAGCCATATATCATATAATAATAATAATGCCGAGAAATGTACGACCCGATCCATATATCATCATCGAGGTGCACCACCTGATCAGGTGGTAATGCATATACGCCTACCCATTTTCCATACCCCATATACATATAATACTTGTGTATATAACGCCTTCTAGTCACGAGTCAATATACATATATATCAATAAATGTAATGCATGAATAACGGTATACATAAAACTGGACCCATGAACAGAAGGAACAATCATAAACGGGGGTACATGAACATCAAAGAGGCGAAGTACTTCTAATGCTTCTAAGAGTAGAGTAATATGGGAACTCGCTTACTCGGTTGGTTCATCGTAAGATCATGCCAAAAGAAGGAAAGGATAGCCTTAACATACCTTGAAGTATACCCAATCGTCCAACTTGTACCTCTCGAACTTGGAAGTCTACAATTAAGATAACGTAGGCCTTAATTAGACTATCTACCTCACTTACTAATCATTATAAATACGAATAGAGCTTGACAAATTTTGG
This sequence comes from Lycium ferocissimum, assembly GCF_029784015.1. Classification (NCBI taxonomy): domain Eukaryota; kingdom Viridiplantae; phylum Streptophyta; class Magnoliopsida; order Solanales; family Solanaceae; genus Lycium; species Lycium ferocissimum. Next base: position 7,838 of record NW_026714479.1, on the reverse strand, counting down.
ACAACATTTCCCTTATAAGCTTAACAACCCTTCAACTTCCCATTCACTCCAAAATCAATCACAACAACAATAACAACACTTATATATCAAAATATACTCAAATCTATTCCCAATCATCTCTTAAAATAGCCTCAAATCATTATCTTACCCTTCATCAACTTACCACTTCCATAAGTATCCCCTCTTCACTTAAAACCACTAAAACTCTTGATAATCAACTTAAATATAAGGGTAGAAATCATTTACATACCTTGAGAGGTCTAAGATTCCAAAGATAAACTTCAACTCCAACTCCCTAAGCTTCACAACTTGAAGAAACCCTAGAATCAACCTTCTTCTTTACAAGCTTGGGTTAATGGAGCTCAGATCTTGCCAAATTTTCACTAATATGATAGGAAATATTAGAAGTGAATATACTAGGGTTTTCTCTGATTTGGAAGAGAGAAAATAAGAAATAGGGTTGTGAACCACATATTTGTACTCGAAATTAAAAAGCTTCAGCGATGGGGTTCGACGGACGGGTCAACGACCCGTCGACGTGTCGATAATCAATCGACTTGCCTATCGACCAGGGCCTGCAGATTTCCAAGCTGCGAGACCCTATCGACACCACACAACGACGGTCCATCGACCTTGTTGACGGCCCGTCGATGATAACTGTGTCTGCAGATTTTCTCATGTTCATCTCATATTGCGTCAATTCGATTCTTTCAACTTTTAACTCTGTAAATTGCCCAGAATACCTGCTGGTACATTTGTACATGGGGTAAGGCACTTTCTATCTCCAAAACTCAGACACGAGTCTCAATTTCAAGGTCATACCCGACTATGAAACTATAGGTTCTGCTATGATGAGAATGAGAGGCGTAACATCCCAGACCCGTGGCAGTCCAGTATTTGACCGTTGAGGATTAAGAGCTTGTTGGGAGGTTCCTGAAGATGGAGCCGCCCATGTTCTTTGGCTTGCATAGTGAGGATGCATATGAGTTCATTATGGAGATTCATGAGAGGCTCTATAAGATGCATATTTTGAGGCTTTCTTGGAGATGTACGTGCTGCGTACTTTGAGGGATGAGCGTAGAGATAATTTTCTTCACTTGAGAAAACAAGGCATGTCGGTGTTAGACTATGAGGCTAGATTTCTATTTTTGGCTAGGTATGCTGCTCAGTTGAATCCCACGGAAAAGGAGAGGCCATGTTACTTGTCTTTAGTTGGTGACTTTGGGATCTTCCTTCTAGGTGATTGTTGATTATGTTGTGGGTGTTGAGTCTGCCAAGGCTCGATCTTTATGAGATTCTAGTGAAAAGAAGCCGCATTATCGGGGTGGTTATAGTGGTTCTAGCTACAGAGGTGAGGGACAGCCATCCAGGCCTTATCAGTCATCCCCTAGCCGCCCTATTCAGTCAGCATTATAGGCTTCTTCAGGTGGTCGCTCTAGACCCAGTGATTATGGAGTTGGATAGTCCCATAGTGTTTCTTACTCTCGTCCAGCTGATCGTTGTGGTCCCTCTAATTCATCGGCTTTCTTGTATCGGCCTCCAGCCCCTAGATCTTTCAATTTTTATGGTGACTCTGGACACTTTATGAGAGATTATCCTAGATCCAAATAGGGTAGGTCCCAGTAGGGTTCCCAATTCCAGAATCTGAGGACTCTGGCACCATCTAGTGGTCGGGATAGTTCTTCAGCCAGAGGTGGTGTTCAGTCAGGCCGTAGTGGATCTCATCAATCCAGGGGTAGACACCAGTCAGGTAGAGGCGGTTCCCAGGCCTCTAGAGGAATGGCACAGTCGGGCCAGAGTGGCCGTGTTAGTGGTCTTTGCTATTCTTTTTTGGGTCGGCCCAAGGCTGAGGCCACTGATGCTGTGATCTCAGGTACTATTTTTGTTCGTCATCGACACCTTCAGTCTTGTTCGATCCAGGAGTCTACTTTCTCATATGTATCTGACTATCATTCTGTTGGTTAGGATTTGACTTGTGACCGCCTTGATGTGCCTGTTCATGTATCTACTCCAGTTAGAGACTCAATCGTTGTTGATCGAGTCTTTCAGTCTTGTTTAGTTACTTTTATGGGGTATGATACTTAGGTAGATGTGATAATGTTAGATATGGTAGACTTTGATATTATCTTGGGTATGACTTGGTTGTCACCGTATCATGCGATCTTGGACTGTCACGCAAAGCCAGTCATATTAGCTATGCCTGGAATTCCTAGATTAGAGTGGAAGAGTAATCCGAGCCCCACTCCGAAAAAGATCATTTCTTATCTCCGCATAAAGAAATTAGTCAGCAAAGGATGTTTGGCTTACTTGGCCTATGTTCGTGATACTAGCGTTTATTCTCCACCCCTTGAGTCCGTGCCCATTGTATGTGAGTTCGCGGAGTTCTTCCCTTCTGACTTGCCGGGTATGCCACTCGACCGTGACATTGATTGCTTTATCGATTTGGATCCGGGCACACGCCCCATTTATATTCCTCCCTATAATATGGCACCCACTAAGTTGAGGGAGCTGAAGGAGCAGCTACAAAATCTGTTGAGTAAAGGCTTTATTAAACCGAGTGTCTCCCCTTAAGGTGCTCCTATTTTGTTTGTGAAGTAGAAGAACGGTACGATGAGGATGTGCATAGATTACCGTCAGTTGAACAAGGTCGCCATTCGTAATAAGTATCCCATTTCTCGTATTGATGACTTGTTCGACCAGCTTCAGGGTGCTTCGGTATCTTTTAAGATTGATTTGAGGTCAGGTTGCCATCAGCTGAAGATTCGGGCCAAGGATGTTCCGAAGACGGCCTTTAGTACTAGTTATGGTCATTACGAGTTCCTTGTGATGTCATTTGGGCTTATGAATTCCCCAGCTGTGTTTATGACTTTAATGAATGGCACTTTCAAGTGATATCTTGATTCCTTTGTCATTGTGTTTATCAATGATATCTTGGTGTATTCGAAGAGTCGGGAGAAGCATGAGTGTTGATACGCTCAAATTACACCTATTAATGGTATAACGCGGGCGTTGTCAAATATAGTAACCCAACGAGGTTGGGGTCGAATCCCACAGAGAATATGGTGTGGAAAGTTTACTAAACAAGTATTGTACTAATCTTGCGGTCTTGGTGTATTCCAGAAAAGGGTTTTATAGTTGATTTGGTTTGTGGACTAATTTAAAGTGACTGAAAATTTAAGGCTATAAATATATGGGTAAAAAGAACCAAGGTTGTGTCCCCGTCAGATAAAGTGTATGATCATGGGTATCGATCTTGATATACTTCTAATGGACTGTTTGTATGGATGCACTTAACCTCGATGTGAATCTAAACTATTTCCCAATAAGAAAAGTGTTATATCCCGTATTTTTGTACATTGAAACAATCCGGATTAATTATGATAAGTTAAGGACAAAACTGTTCCGGGATGCAAGGTCGGGATTTTTGACCTTCGATTTTATTTTGAGATATAAGTTGTGCATGAATTTGTTGGTATGGAACAATTAGGAAAATTTGGGACCAAAAGTGATAAAAGTGGAAGTTGAAAATCATCCACAATTTCCATGGTTGGCCGTGTATAGTGGGTGTTGGCCCACACAAATTGTGTTCAATTTTAATTGGAACAACACATTAATGTGGGCCAAGGGAATTGTACACTTCATTTAAGTGATAAAAGATGACTACTAGTCTTTATTTTCATTTCATCCACACTTAGAAAAAAAAACAAGGAAGTTGAAGAAAACAACAAGCTTGTTCTCGGCTAGGAACAAGGAAAATCAACTTTCATTCTTGTCCTTCTAAAATTATTTTGATGATGCAAACCCACTATATTGAGGTCCCTAAGTAGTGTGGAGGTGTCGTTGGAGCGATCAATCCATTATTTTTCATCTTTGGAAACCCTAGGCTATTGGGAAATTGAAGAGAAAAGGTAAGATTTGATTATGTTTTGTATGTTATAAAGGTTGTATGCTTGTTGTAGTATGTTATAATGGAGAAAAATCATGAAATATGAAATGTTGGAAGTGAGTTGTGTGTGTGGTGCTTGAGCCGTGTAGAGTGGGTGTGTGTTGTTGTTGTGTTCAAACTATGAATTAATGCCTAGTTAGTTTATTATGATCATTGTAAGGTGAAGAACGATTGAGAATCATCCATATATGTATATTTGTAGTGTTGGTCGAAATGGGTCACATTATATGACGAACGAATTAATATCGCTTAATGTTTTAGTCGTCGTCGTTGTGAATTCTATGTTGGAAATGAATGTTTATTGACTCAAATTGATATTGTGATTGTTGCGGACTGAATTGGAGATTAGTGTACATTCAATGTAGTTAGTATGTTGATGATAATAGCATTGTAGAATGTGAATTGCGGATGCAAATCATGAATTGAAAGTAAGGAATGGGTTAAAGTGAGGTTCTCGGTTTTAAGGGTTGTTCTCGGCCAAATTGGAGAAAAATTTGGATTGTTGGAAATGTTGTATGAATTGCTTAGAATGTCTTTAAATATTGTTGGTATGGGTTCGGGTTAGTAAGTGAATGTATAAGCGTCGATGTTAGCTTGAAATTAAGCCGTTGAATTGGTTTTTTAAAAATTTTCTTATGCACATGACTTTGGTACGTAATTATGAATTACGAAATCTGATTTGATTTCTGTTTTGGCTTATAAATGACGGTCCGTTGTGATTAACATATTAAGTCTTGAAATCGTTTTGAACTGTCTTTGGTTACTCACGATTCTGTTCGTATATTCTATGGTTACATTTTTCGCCAAGTCCCAGGCCGGTTATGTTTTCGCACGCACTATGTTGTATTATGAAATATGATGTGCATTCCGAATCAGGTTATGATGGTCAGATTTACCAATCCGTATATATTCTGGTGTTATGATATGTCCGGTACGCCGAGCCCCTTTCGGTCGGGTACTGTGTATGTATGCTATGTTGTATGTTATGTATATGGATTCGAAAATATGATCGGTGGTTTTCGTATCCGGTGGTGGGGGCAAACCCAATGGTGGGGCAAACCCGGTGGTGGGGCAAACAACGGTGGGGCAAACCCAATGACGACGCAAAATTCCACATTGGTTTAGGCAAATCCCACATTGATTTAGGCAAATCCCACATTGGTCTAGGCAAATCCCACATTGGTTTAGGTGAATCCCACATCGGTTAATGTCAGCTCGGATGATAAGGTATGATGTTAAGATGTGCTTCGGTATGTATATGTATGATCCGTATTTCGGGGTAAAGCGTGTTGACATTCGATCGTTATATTTGTTTTACGTACCTTGCATGACTCGCGTGTCGGATGACAGCATTTTGAGATTCTGGTTATTATGTTTATTTTCTATACCTCTGTTTCGATCATGACTCAAATTTGTTACTATATCTTCTGCTTTGCATACTCGCATTTTATATTTCGTACGACCCCTTTCTTTCGGTCGTTGCTTCATGCCCGCAGGTACAGACACACGTTTCGGTGATCCGCCGGCGTAGAGATTTCAGTCTGTCGTTTGGAGTGCTCCTGTTAAGGGAGCCGATATTTTGGGTATATACTCTTTCGTGTATATGTTTATGTTTTGTTTAGGCACGGCGGGGCCCCGTCCCGTCATCTCGATTCTCAATCGTCTGCTTTAGAGGTTCGTGGACATGTTTGTGGGTTGTGCCTACTTACGTATGATTGTGTTTTGTATGTTGTGTTTGGGCGATTCCATTCGCGTGGCAGCCTTGCCGGCCCGCATATGTATATATGATGTTTTGTTGGCCATTGTGTGGCTTTTGTTTGCTATATTTCTTCGCGTGCGGTGGTTATTTTGGATAGTCCGTAAACAAAGGAAACAACAAATTTTTCTAAAAATTATATAAATTTGAAACACGGCCTTGTTGGCTTCCTCGTTATACACCCGGATGTGTTTGATATAACCGAGACGGCGTACGATATTTGTTTATATATAAGCCATCCGTGTGTAACTCTGTTTGATAGGTGCGTTGGGTGCCCAGATAGGGCACTAGTCACGGCCTACGGGGTTGGGTCGTGACAAAAAGATTATTTCTTTCTATGCTTTTTTCAAAGATAAGAAAGTATGCATGAAGAACGGTTAATTATGCCAAGTAAATTCCTCTTATTCCGAAGTGAATTTATTAAACAAGATTTAAAGCCCTGAGTTCTTGTTATTTGTTCTTACCTAACCCTAGCTATTTTCCCAAATAAACTAAAGTTTAAGGCGTTAGCTAATGTTTGCAACCAATAACTATATGATGAAAACGAAGAACAAATAAACCCTAACAATCCATTATGCGTATATCTTTCACGATCCCCAATTACAAAACACCCGTCGCTTGGGTTCACAACCTTAGTAAAGGTGTTTAGCTACTCATGACAACAAGAAAACAATAAAAGATTGAAGATTACATAATTGAATTATTGTATTAAACTTATGAGTAAAAACTTGAAAGTAATGAATGTAATTGTAAAATCTTCAAAAGCAATAACAACTCAAAAGTAATTACTACAAGTCTAAAACTCCGGATATCTGAAAAATAAAACCTAGACAGTATTTATACAAAGTCGGAGACTCGGAATAATCAATCCTAGTCCCGTTCCATCTCGGTTTGCACTTCGATGGGTCGTCTTTTCACCTCGACGGTCGTCGACATGCTCGACGACCAACTCGACGATCTGAGTATACTTTTATCACTCTGCAGGAACTCCACCATCGAAGTACTTCGACCGACCGTCGATCATGTCGACGGTGCAAGTCGAGGATCTGATGAAGATATGATGAATTATCACTTCGCAGGAACTTATCGACGAGGCAACTCGATGGGCCGTGGAGCATGTTGACGGTCCGTCCTTATGCTTATTAGAACAGATTGTTTCTTTTCCCCGTTTTTTTTGCTTTCCGAGCATGCTAACTTCAAAATACCTGCACAACACACAAAACACATCAAACTAACACAAACTTGCTCGAAAACAAGTAAAACTTAAAGTTAAAAAGCATTAGACATGCCAAAATTCCCGGCACATCAACACCCCCAACTTAAAGTCTTTGCTTGTCCTCAAGCAAGTCAACTAAGAGACTCAATCTACAAATGCCTCGATATCACAAAGCAAAGTTATCTACAGTGGTTATGGCAATTAACTTCCGGCACATCAAGTGTATCACAATAACTCTCCCCCCAATAAAAACAAAACCAATAAAGGACTCGTTGCAACTAACCATGAGGCTTCAATTTATGACAGCTAGTTATCACAGAAACCATAGCGCCCATGAATCAAGACTCACGGGAAACCAGTCACTTAACAAATTCTAATGCCCTAACAAAGATCAAAGAATGTCCCAATATATATGTACACACAAAATGGGACAGAAGACAAAGGAGAAGAGAAACACTCATACTCACAAAGAAATTCTCTAGCTATACATGCAAATACCATAGGCTTGCCCTTATTTTCAGCGCCCTCGACTTTGGATAGTTCAGCTGTGATCACTCTAGGACTTTTTCAAGGTTGTAATGTAGGCTTGGGGATGGGTACGATAGATATTTGGATAACAGTGACTCATCCTCCTTGAACACTACATCTTATTCTTCTCTTTTACCCTTTTTACCTTTTGTTTTCTTCCCTTCTTTCTTTTTGTTGCCTCGGTATGGTTCTTATTGTGATTCTACTTCTTTACACATTTTTCTGTCTTTTTTTTTTCTTTGGTTGCTTTTTTTTTTTCTTTTTTTTTCTACACTTACCACACCGCTGTCTTTTAACTAGGCACTTTACTTCACCCCACTTTAGGTTTTTGCCCATGCCCCCTTTTTTCCACCTATCACCCCCCCTTGGCTTTGCCTTTAATATTCTTAGGC
>NW_026714478.1:0-35411 GCF_029784015.1 Lycium ferocissimum | reverse complement strand
AATATGGTGGAAGTCGATGAAATAGGAGAAATTCTCCCAATTTTCGTTAACTCATGTATTGTTCTAGTTTGGATTTAAGAGTATCTTTAATGCTTAACCAAGGTATGAATCCTTTTAAATGTATATTTTCCAAGCTTCAACGGTGAACGTTAAATAGTTAAGAAGACGATGAGGTATGTAAGGCTAACACTTCTTTCATTAAGGCATGGTCCCATTGCTAAATACCTTCATATGAGTTCCATAGCGTCGTCCAAATGACTTTATTCCTAGAATCGCTAAGGCTCATGATTCTTGATAAATCTTATGATACCATTGGTCCCATCCTATGATAGTTTATTCTCTAAGGAAGGATATAATGAAAATGATAATGACGATGATACTGTTGAGAACGTGTATCTACTTCTATGTTTATATATATTTATATATTAAAGTATGACTACTAAGAGCACCGACCTTACATGGCCGGGTATGATATCAATCGCGCGCACACCACTGTAGTTGGGTACGGATAACACTGAGTATTGGTAGGGCCAGGTACGTATAACACCGAACCTTATCATGGACGGGTATGTAAGACACCGAATCTCTATGGTCGGGTATGATATTACTACTACAAGTATAAATGTACGAAATGGAAGGTTCCCATTAGAAAAGGGGATAAGAAAATACGATGAACAACGCTAGAGGTATAAATGGCTTCATTATCTCATGACCTCTCTATCTTATGTTATTTCTTACGTTTCTATTATGATGTTGATCATGCTTTACATACTCAGTACATTATTCGTACTGACGTCCTTTTATTTGTGGACGTTGTGTCATGCCCGCAGGTGGACAGGGAGATAGACTTGACCCATAGACTGCTTGTGTCAGAGACTGTATAGAGGAGCTCCATTTGATTCGGAGCTGCAGCTTTTGGGTATTATTCTTTTGTGTACATACATATGGGTATGACGGGGTCCTATCCTGCCTATATGATATTACGTACTCTTCTTAGAGGCTCGTAGACAGTTGTGTATGGTTAGATGTCTTGCAGCCTTATCGGCTCATATTTTGTATATTATTTTGATAGCCTCATCGGGTAGTGTATATGGATATGGGCATAGTTGTTGATGATGTTATGAATGATCATGCCCTATGAGTTTAGCATTATTAATGTATAGAAATCATGCGTAAGCCATGTGGCTTACCTAGATGGAAATAAGAATGTACGATAAGAGGTGCCCGGGTGGGTTAGCACCGGGTGCCCGTCATTGCCCTCCGATTGGGTCGTGACAGTATGACAGACCAAAACAAAGCCAACAAGACCATACACAATATTTACATACCCCACTATGTCTATGATGTTACATCCCGTATTTTCTTACGTCGGAAAGCGTGCGAGTTAAATGATATTAGTAACGGACACGCGGTTATTCCCCAAGCTTATAGGTGGTTAAAGTGATGGTACACATGTACCGTAAGGATTTGAAGTTAAACAAATCAAAGAAAACAAGTTTTGTCGAGGTTCGAAAATTATTTGATGAAATACGATCCAAGCTATAATATTCCGTATTTTTGGACACGAAAAATTTAATCGTCCAACATGAGCAAAATTACCCGAGCCCGGAGAATTCGATCATATCCAAGGATAAAAATCAAGAACTCGGTGTGTACAAGGAATGAAGTCCCAAAATTATTTAAGACGAAAAAGTGTGACGACGATGATTGAAAATAATATTTTATGTGTAGCAAATGAGGCCATGGACTATGGTATATCACGTGATTATAATAATGAGTATATGAAGTGTTAGAAGTGATCAATATGGAGTGAATCGAGATCAAGAAATTAATTATGTGAGTAATTAATTAAATACCGGGATAAAGTTGGAGAGTATGGAATTAATTAAAGTGTTAATTAGAATTAAGTGGAGGAGGGCTTTTAGTGGGCAGCCATGTGGCACTTACTAAGCCAAAGGTGGCATTAAGTGATCATTGATGAGTCATAGCACCTAAGGTGCATTGTTGACATGTGTAATGGTAAGAAAGAAAATCCATTTTAAGTCTTTCAATTGGCATGTAGTGTACGGAACGGCTGCTGCCCCTTCACTTTTATTTTGGGCTCATTTTAATCTTAGGAGCTTAGCAAAAAAACGTACATAGCAGCCCCTTTTAATTTAAAGCCAAATAGAAACACGGGTTCCAAATCACAAGGAAGCGGAGGGTAATTTTTATCAAGAACAACATGCGGGTTTTGTTCATCGCTTTAATCTCGTTGTTCCGTCTTACCATGTTATTGAATTCGGGCTTTCTTCGAAGTGAAGTAAGGTGAAAGAAGATTATTTCTTGGCATATGAGGTAATAATTTTCCTCTACTAGATATATTTAAATTCATCCCGGTATAGCTAAATTGTGACATGGGAACTACGAAATTAATTACGGAAAATCGGATAAATTATTGTTGTTATCATATGGGCTGTTTGGTGGTTGTTATGAATTATTTTGTGGGCTGGAATATCGTGGATTGGCTGTAGTTGTTGTCGTTGTGTTTGTTGTTATACTATGTATATACGAAAATAAAGAAGTATATACAAGCATCGGTATAGGAATGTATATTAGGCTGTTTTGGAAGTGATTTAAGAATGGATTTAATTCTCGTTTGATATGAAGTTGTTGGTATTGTGGTTGTTGGTATTTTGATTGATGTTTTGGCTGAATTGGAATCTCGAGGATTATTAAGTTTTCAAGGGAAATGCTGCCCGAATTTTGTTAAGTAACGTGCTAGCTTAGGCTTTGGATTTTGAGCGCGCTATAGTTAATACTTGATATCAATAATGTCGTTGTAGATTGGGTAGCCCGGGATCTGATTTATGGTTAGCTTGGAGCGGATAAGGTATGTAAAGCCTATCCTTTCTTTCTTTTGGCATGTCCTAGAAGTAAGTATGATACGATATGAGCTTTGGGGTAATTCTATTCATAAGTTCCGAGCATGTTTTATGATTCTTATTCACTTCTTGATATTAGAACTCTTAGCTACTGCCCTCGAGTCTTCTATATGATTGGATAGTAAACGATGCATAAAAGATACTATTCCTGAAAGATTCTATAATGACATTCAAAGAATATGTAACATGACTATCGTTTGATACTCGAGCGTTGATTTGTCTACTTATCTATTGAGTCTTAAAAGTTGATTTATATGCATATGGTTGCTCACTACTCGCTCGTGCATCCGTTATTACTTCTTTCACTGAGTCCCGGGCCAGGACATGTTTTCGTGCATAACTCCACTGCATTATTCACCGAGTCCCTCACTAGAGGGCCGGGACACGTTATATGTATATGTATATGATGATATGATTACATAATGATATGATGATATGGGGGTGGCGGCCAGGAGGGCATATGATGACTTTATTCACCGAGTCCCTCACTCGAGGGCCGGGACACGTTATATGTACATGTATATGATGATTTTAATTACCGAGTCCCTCACTAGAGGGCCGGGACACGTTATATATGCATATGTACAGGATGATTATCTAATTATGTCACTAAGTCCCATAATGAGTTGGGTATGATATTGACACACATGATTTACGTTTCAAAGGCAAGCCTTGTGGTTTTCTTTTTATTGTGCTAGTTTTCTATACTCCCTATTTCAAAGATGATCCTTTATCGTATTTCATGCTTTACATGCTCAAGACATATTCCGTACCGACCTCTTTCTTCGGGGCCGCGCGTTTCATGCCCGCCGGCATGTGATACTCGCTTCGGTGATCCGCCAGCTTAGGATTCCTATTCAGCTATCTTGGAGTGCTCCCTTGTTCCGGAGCCTAGCTTTTTGGTACAGATCCTTTTGATGTATATATGCGTCTGTCTAGGGGTACGGCGGGGCCCTGTCCCGTCATATGATACTGTTGTTACTCTTAGAGGTCTGTAGACATATGTGTGGGTCTGTATATAGCTGCTGTTCAGTTCTGTCTGTATGATTTATGTTTTGGGGCGTTCCCATTCTTAGTGGCAGCCTTGTCGGCTTGCGTATATGTATGTGTTTTGGGATATATATATATATATATATATATATATATATATGCCTTGTCGGCTTGTATATATATAGTTGGGGCGTTCCCACATGTTATGATAGCCTTGCCGCTTATGTACAATGTCATCTATTGGTAGTCATGACTCCACAAGAGACAAAAAGGTTGTCTTGATATATATATATATATATATATATATATATATATATATATATATATATATGCGACAGTTTTGAGACGGCATCTTGCCATTTCATATATGAGTTCCGTACCATGCTAGTTGTGTATTGATTATAGTTAACAGTATGTATACGAGTGTCCGGCTCGGGCACTAGTCACGGCCACGGGGTTGGGTCGTGACAAAAGTGGTATCGAGCAGATTCATCCTCGGAGTGTCTGTGACCGTGTCAGTAGAGTCTTATTTATCGGTGTGTTGTGCACCACATCTATAAACAGAATCTACGGGACATTTAGGATGTTACCTTTCTTTCATATCTAAGATCGTGCGATAGAGCCAAGCCATAGGAAATGAGATTCTTTATACTAACCCTTGATTTCAAATATAAGAATGGTATCGACAAAGAAAGACCGAGGATATTGGAAGTTATAAGAGTACGCAGGTAAGCAACGGTACGAATGATGTATGTCGGGCAAGGTATTTGAAAGTATGATTGAAATGTAAAGTTGAAGATTGAATGGGAAAGTAAACAGGAAAGTGTAACAGGTGCAGTTTGAGTTGGACATACGAGGTAAGTTCATCATTTTTATACTGTTGTTGATATTGGAAGCCCTGTGTGGCTGTGATATGATATGATATATATATATATATGTATATATATAAGTTGGCCCTGTGAGGCATTGTTGGTATTTCCTGCGTGCAGGTTTTGAGATTGTAAGAAATACAGAGAAAACTCTGCCAAAATTTTCCTAGAAATAAGAAGAGAATGAGATATAGGTTTGTAATATGTCTTGAAAGGTCGTGTCCACAGTAATGATAAGATTTGACTAAGCTACGAGTATGGCGGACCTCGAGGAATAAGTTAACTGCTGAATTGATGGTAATAGCAAGTAGGAGGTCGATATTGATATGGTAAAAAGAAATACTAGGACAATTTGGAAGGACTTGTGATAATAAAAGATGACTTAGAAAAGGGTGGTAAATCTTAATGGAGAGTTATATTGAGGTATCAACTGAATTGACAAGCAGGGGTAAATTACGACGAGTTTATAGTTAGAAGAAATAATAGTATGATTGAGACGAGAGCAAAGAGAAAAAAAAAGAATTGTGACGGATATGAATGTATTGATAGGACAGCTTGCGAGATACTAAGGATAAGATTGACCAGGGAAGGTAAAAGGTTAAATACGTTTACTCCACTAAGAGTAATCAACCCATAGTAAGAATCGTGAATAAGGTTAAGAAGTGTTATACTATAGGGTTGATTATGAATGGGATATAATGTGAATAATGAGGATTGTTACGAAAATGAGTAAAGCCTAGTGAGGAATTGACTAAGAGGTATGACGTGATCTGTGTGACCAAGGCATAAAGGCGAGCTATGGAACGAATAAGAAGGACTCATCAAGTTCGGTATGGAAAGTTTAGAATAAAGGCTATGTGATAACGGAAATGATAGCAAGCACTAGAAAAGAAGGAGTTAATTGAAAGAAGGAGATAAGAAGAGAGCGAGATAACAGTGTGGTAATAGATTATGACATGTGTAGCCAAGGATACGAGTACTATAAGTGACGGGACTGTGAAAGACCCAGTTATAAAACGATGAGCAACGGGGTAGAGTGGGTGCTAGAAAATGACTAATATGATAAGAACAAGTAGGGATGAATGAAATACATTTTGAAAATGAGAAAGGGGTTATGCAGAAGCGATGCTTTCCGAACGATACAAGGGTAGCATAAGATTCCTCGTGTGCAGGACAAAAGATAGACAAAAACGGGAGAAATGATAAGGGGATTCTAACGGAAGCACCCAAGATAGACATAATTAATTGAGTACGAGTATGGAACGAAAGAGGAATATATAGTTATGAACTTAAGAGTGTAGTACGACGACATGGTGATAAGATAAGACCATTATTAAGACGAACTTGATATGTTTTTGAGTAAGTTAGAAGCCAGTGTTGGGTACACAACAAGGGTGAAAAGACATAAGGCATAAGGGGGTACTGCGTGCACACGACTTCACCTCGAAAATAGTGGAATCCTTAAGGAACAAAGATGGTAGGCTTGAGGAACAAATGGTGTATTATAAACTCATCAAAGGAAACAGATGATATAGGTTGGGATAAAGATAATATTTCAAGAGAACTTTGGACACTTATCGTCGGAATATAAGTGCTGTCTAATTGATATTAGAACGACTACAAGTACTAATTAACTATTGATGGGAATGAATGGAATGTGGCCTCGGATGAGTTGTTACGTTGGTCGCATTACTTGAGTACAGATTATCAGATGAAGTTTTGTGCTATAAATATAAAAAGGTTCTCGTCGCTTCGTGATGTTGTTAAGGTTTCATACGTGGATAATCAAAGTCATACATCACAAGGAAAAGACATGGATAAGGTACAGTATACCAAGTGAATTGGAAAAAGGATCAAATGAATTTGAAATTGGAAATAGGGACATAGAGCAGAATATAAACGGATAACGGTATAAGTACACCCTTAAGGGGGGAAGCGGGTGCGAGAAATGCAAGTGTAAGATGGAGATAATTGACACTGTAATATATTTGATATGGATGCTTAAACTTCAAGTGAGATCCCTTGCTGAGACAAGTTAGTAAGATCTAAAAGTCAGCAATAAATGGATAGAAGTCAGGATGGTAATTGAGACGGTGTTGAAATTTTTTTTTTTGTAAAGATCTTGAATAATATGACATTAGTGTTATATCCCGTATTTCGAACAACGGGACAATTTGAGTGAATTATGAGAAGATAGGGTCAAGAATATCCCGAAAGACTTCTGTGTGTCTTAAAGACTTGAGTTGTGTATGATTTTAGTGTCATGTAAATGTTAAGGAAGCACTTGGAGGCAATTTCCATTTTTAGTAAGTGTGCTAATTTTGGAAAATTGGAAATAATTTTGACTTGTAAGAAATGAGGTCACATGTTGACTTTAATTCACATATGTGTGATAGTCATGAAAAATATTGAAGCGGAAGTACGGAGGAAGACCAAGGGCAAAAGTGGAATTTTGAAAATTTGTTCCATAAATTACACTTGAGATTCATAATTAGTTTGGGCTCAAAAAAAAAAATTTCAATTAGGCCCAAGGCAAGGGGGGTGGCCGGCCACTATGGCCCAAGCCCATGCCCCTTAAAAATGCCATGTGACAATTATATTAAAAGAGGCCTTATCACTTAGAAATTTCAAGAAACAATTGAGAAGGAGAAAACAAAAGATGAAGAGCAAAATGGACTAGGCCATTCGGCCACAAGCTCCAAATTTTACCCCTCAAAATCTTGATCCAAAAATTATTGTCTTGTGGTTTTTCTACTAAATTAAGTATCCTTTACAACTTAGTGTAGTTGGTTTGGAAGAAAGAGGACTTGTTTCTTCAAATGGAGAAGAAGATTGGAGAAAAAGGTAAGAATTCATCCCTTTTTATTATGTTATGAAGGTTTGTTGGTGTTGTAGTATATGAAAATGAGTAGAAACTATGGGAATATGGAAGTTTACAAAGTGGATATACATATATGCATGTAGCCGTGTGTGTGTATATGTGTGTACCTATTGTGTGTTGAATTTTATGTTGTATTCTAGTTGTGGTTATGATGGAAATTATATTGGAAATAAAAGTTGAAAGAATTTGGTTGAAGTTGGAAATATATGGCATGGCCATGTGGTACATTGAAGTTGGAATGGAAATGAATTAATTGTGTTTAATATGTTAGTTGTGTTGTTGTGATCTTTATAGCGTAAAGGAAGGAAAAATGGTTTAGGTTGGCATTGAAATGGAATGTAGAAGATTATGACATATTAGTATGGATTTATGATATTATGGAAACGAAGTGGTTAAGGTGCAAATATGATTAGTGTTATTGATGAAATGGAATATGGAAATATGTTATAAATATGTATGTTGAAGATTAGATGTTTCGGATGAATTATGGCCTTGGCGGAGAATTTGTATATTTTGTATATTTTGTGAATATTTTGTAAAATGATATGAAATGATTTCGGATTGTGTTAGAGTGATCTTGATTAGTAAATGAATATGAGAATAATGATATTGATTTGAAAGTGTGAAGTTGGATTGGAAGTTGATGTGTTATGTAGAAAGGTAGACAATATATGTTAAAATGCGTTTCAATTAAATTGTTGATGTTATTGGTATTGTTGTTGGTTTGGTTGTTGATATTTGGGCCGAGTTGAATCTCGGGGATGTTGTGTGTATAGGGGAGATGCTGTCCAAATTTCCGTAGAAAAATATTGATTGAGATTGAATTCTTAAAGCTTTATGATTAATATTTGGTAAATGTGACCAATTATAGATTTTGGAGGAAACGGGATTTGAAATTGGACAAGCGTAAACGGCAAATAAGGTATGTAAAGCTTCACATTTTGTTCTCTTGGCATGTCCTAGGCACAATAGGTTTTGACACGAGCCTCGGGGATGACTCTACTCCAAGGAATCCGAGCTTAGATTTGCCCCTTTTTTCATTCAGTAGAATTGAATTGAATATGTTATAAATAGTGGGAACAATTGCCTAACGTCTAGAACTTGTATAAGCAAGATCCGACTACACTAAAATTCTCACAAGTGACATCATGAAATGTAAGGTACGTAAATTTGTGTACGCCACCTCATTTGACCCGAGGTGGGCCCACTTCCTCGGATTTTTCTGATTTGTCCCGTTAGGCTCACTTTGGAATAGAGTTCAAGGGAAAACTCTTGGCTACTCTCCTAACTACTATATGACATTCATTTGAATTATTCTGATAAGTCCCATAATATATTTTGAAACATGAAAATGATTACAAAAAGCTTATCTTGACATATGTTATTGTGATATCCGAAATGCATACGCTATGATTACTGCTCCGCTTCTGTCATATGGTTATCATCTGAATTATGCTACAAAATCTCTGTAAATGTGCTACATTTTATTTTTTTTGCATATGGTTTTCTCACTACTCGCTCGTGCGAACGGTTATGACATCTTTCAACGCGTCCCGGGCCGGGCATGTATTCGTGCAACTCCACCGCATTGTTCACCGCGTCCCTCACTAGAGGGGCGGGGCATGTTATATATATATATATATATATATATATATGATTATGATGTGATGACGGGGAGGTGGCCGATGGCACATGATGATTCCTTTCACCGCGCCCCTCACTAGAGGGCCGGGGCACGCTACATATATATGGATGATGATTTTACTTACCGCGTCCCTTAGTAGAGGGCCGGGGCATGTTATGTATGCATATGTTCATGATAATTTCTTTAAATATGATACTCAGTCCACTAAAGCATGATTTACGTTCAAGGTAAGTTTTATGAGACCCGATTCTTTGTACTACTCTTCTGTCCTTTTTTTTTTATTTTCCGTATGATTCGGTTATTGTGTTCTTGCTTTTACATACTCGGTACATATTTCGTCGACCCCCTTTCTTCGGGGCTGCGTTTCATGCCGCGCGGTACGGATTCACGTTTGAGTGAGCCGCCGACTTAGGGTCCCGTTCGCTATCTTGAAGAGCTCCCTTGTCCGGAGCCCGGATTTTGGTACCGCTTTTGCTACATTCGTGTATATATTTATTCGTGGGGGTACGACGGGGCCCCGTCCGTCATATGATCTTGTTACTCCGTGTAGAGGTACGTAGACACGTATGTGGGTTATGGCTCTATCTGTACAGTATGTGTATGTGCTATATGTTTGGGCGGTTTATCCACCGCGGCAGCCTTGTCGGCTCGCCTATATATGTGTACATGGATATGTTGGCCTTGTGTGGCCTTTGTTGGTATTTTCTGTGTGCAGGTAAATTTTGGTTAGTAGGAAAAACGAGAGGGAAACTCTCGCCCAAATTTTCCCTAAATACACGAGTTACTATTTTTGGCTTTTGGTACGTACGGGTGCCTGGTTCGGCGCTAGTCACGACTACGGGGTTGGGTCGTGACAAAGTGGTATCAGAGCGGTTAGTCCTCGGAGTGTCTACAGGCCGTGTCTAGTAGAGTCATGTTTATCGGTGTGTTGTGCACCACATCTATAAACAGGAGGCTACAGGACATTTGGGATGTTACTTTTCCTTCTGATCTTAGATCGTGCGATAGAGCGGCATTATCAGGATGACTCCTCCCTAACAAACTGTTATGTTTTCAGCGATGCCTCCGAGGAAGGCGACGGCTGCCCAGAAGGGCAAGTCTGCTACTGCAGGAGAGACTAGTCGGGGCCAGAGAGTGACCAGGGCCCATGCTCAGCCCGAGCCGGATATTATGCCCCGGTCGGCTAGTTCTGCCACCCCATCACCGTCAGAGGGGCACAGAGCAGCAGCAGCTGCGGCACAGGAGGCGGCCCCACCGCCCGCCCCTGAGGTACGAGTACCAGAGCCTCCAGCTCCTCAGCCTGGGGCGGAGGACAGGGCTATGAGGGACGCAGTCCAGCTATTGACCAGACTGGTGGCAGAGCAGGTTCAGAGACGCGGAGTAGGGGATGACCGGGCGGATAGACGCGACAGTGAGAGGGCTCGTTATTTCTTGACTTGTAATCCGCCAGAGTTCTTCGGGTCAAAGCCCGAGGAGGACCCTCAGGAGTTTATTAGACAGATGCGGCGTACGCTGCGGCTTGTCAGGGCCTCCGAGACTGAGTCCGTAGAGTTGGCGTCGTACCGGTTGCATGACATAGCAGCCAATTGGTACGAGTCATGGGAGCTATCCAGGGGCGAGGGTGCTCCACCAGCTGTCTGGGATGAGTTTGTGGAGGCCTTTCTTGGCCATTTTCTACCCCCAGAGACTAGACGAGCCCGGGTCCACAGATTTATACATTTGCGGCAGGGCGGCAGGAGTGTTCGAGAGTATAGCCTCGAGTTTGATTCTTTAGCCAGATACGCTCCTCATGTTGTGGCAGATATGGATGACCGGGTACACCAGTATGTTATGGGGCTGGACGATTATCTGATTGACAGCTGTATGTCGATGGCTTCTCAGCCTGGCATGGATATTGCCCGGGTACAGGCATATGCCCAGGGCATGGAAGAGCGACATAGAGGACGCCAGTCCGACGGGGATCACGGTAGGGGCCAGCCCAAGAGAGCTAGATCGGCAGGGTATTCGGGGGAGTTTCGAGGCGGGCAGCCTCAGCAGCGTACGGGGTATTCGTCCCAGCCGGCGCAGAGTGCACCCCCACGGTTCCCGGGCAGGAGATTTGACAGCACAGGGTATTCGGGAGCCCTCCAAGTTCCAGAGCTTCGGGGTCACAGTCGAGTAGGGGTCCGAGTCAGACGAGGCCATCTATGCCCCAGTGCCCTTAGTGCGGCCGGCGCCACTTGGGGGAGTGCCGTCGCGTCACGGGCGCTTGCTTTACATGCGGCCGTTACGGCCATGTTATGAGGGATTGCCCGCATCGGGGTGGTTCAGGTGGTGCAGCCCAGCCTACTGGGTCGGTCGCTGGTTCGTCCTCATCAGCAGCTATGCGCCTGCACGGGGGTATGCCGGCACCAACATGCCGTGGTAGAGGCCGCGGCGGAGTCCCGAGTTCCGGCGGTCCTTCGAACCGCGTATTTGCTTTGACGAGGAGGCGGGATCGGAGGCACCACCGGATGCGGCTACGGTACATGAATCCTCACTAGAATTTATGTTCTTATATGTGCGTATCCGTGATATAATTGTTGCGTAATAGCGGTAGATGGAAAACACACGGTTAGTAACCTAGTATTTATAAACAACGGTAGTTAAGGTGTGTATATTGTTATTACAGACCCGGAAGTCCAGGATGGAAAGTGGTAATATCCATAAGTGACCGTGAATAGGTAAAAGCGAGAGAGGGGCAAAATGGTAATTGTGCTACGAGGGCGTCCGGAAATCTGTCAAGACTTTATTTTACTCCAAAGTGTGTGGCGAGGGTCCAGTAGTCAGCTGAACGCGGTTATGCTAACGTTAGAGCACTGTATTTCGTTGTAGTCCCGAAGTTAAGCGTGCTTGAATAAGGGAAATCCTAGGATGGGTGACCCCCCTGGGAAGTTCTGAAAGTTTCACAACTTTAGTCATAAGAAGCAATGGAAAGTTAGAGTAGTCTAAAGGGATCTAGGATATCCTGAGTAGGCGGAAATCCGAGGAGGTCGCGTAGGCCGGAGCGGGTTGTATCAGGTAAAAAAAAAAAAGGTGCCTCACGGCACTAGAGTTAGGGCCAGTTTGAGTAATGTTTAGGGGATCTTTTGTGAGTGAGATGTTGACAGATATATATGTGTACTGAAAGTGTGTGATACTCCGCACATGACTATGTTAGCGAGTGAATGTATTCCGGTAATTAACGTGACAGTGTACGGGAGGCATTAATCGGACAGAATAACAGAGTTCAAGTGAAAAGAAAAACGAATGGCACGGATGTTATCAGGCAATTTGATATCGTTTTCGCTATAGGGCAGACTTGGGAAGTACTAGCATAGTGATATTGGAAAGAGAAAAGTAGTGAGCAGATAAATAGTAAAAGGAAATCAGAATGTCGAAACGAAGTGCGATCCCGACCGGGAGTGAAAATGCGGGCGTGAGGTGAATACGATCGGTAATAGTATAAGTGCACCCCTAAAGGGGGGAAGCAGGTGCGAGAAGTCCAAGTGTCAGATAGAGATAGTTAACACCACAAATACGAGATACGAATACTCGGGCTATAAGTAAAATTCCTCGCCGAGACAAGACAGAAAAATCTAGAAGCTAAGATGGTGATTGAGATAGTGCTGGGAATTGATTGTGGAGGTCTTAAACGACATGACACTGGAAGGTGGGATTAGAGAACAATACGACAAAAGAACGATAATGAGTAACCTATAGTGGTGTTGTGAGGAAAAATACGACTGTGTGGGACCAAAGGTTGAGATGTGGTCAATAAGGCTCTTCGTTAATAATGTTACGCCTTATGAAAAGTACGAGGGAAGACTAGAAAAAGCCGTCAATAGTAGAAGGTGAGCATAGTAGATGAACAAGTAAAGAAAGAAAGAGAGTACAGGAAGATGTAGACGAGTGAGACAGGCATAGGGATTAATGAGGCTGTGTAAAGCACTTCAGGTTAAATTGAGCCCCTTCGCTTATTTTTGTAAAGGTTGCGACATAATGTACGGCCGAAAAGTTAAGAGCAAGACCGGAGCAAAAGGACAATAAAACGGTTGAAGTAAAGATAAAGAGAACTCGGGGTCACGTGGTTAGGGTATTGCAAGTTGCGGATAAGACGGGTTGAGTAAGATGATCGGAGCTAGTCGCTACCAAAAGAGGCCGAACCTATGTGTTCCACGAAGGGTGTAATAAGATTCGGCAAGGAGGCGAAATCTAACTCAAGATATGCTTTGAACCTTGTTATACTGTTGTAAGGCAAGAATGTTGCGTAGTACAAAACATGGTTGTATTAAGGTATTGTGACGAAGTAATAATCGAAAGGACATGACTTGAGGACTTGAAAAAAATGAAATGAATGAAAATGATGGGAAGAAGAAAGAAAATCAATAGGCGGAACTGCATGTCACGGGGATAAAGGAAACCCCCGAGATCCTTATAAGACCCTACGGGACTAGTTGAACATTCGAGGACGAATGTTCTAAAGGGGGGAAGGATGTTATATCCCGTATTTTGAACAACGGGACAATTTGAGTGAATTATGAGAAGATAGGGTCAAGAATATCCCGAAAGACTTCTGTGTGTCTTAAAGACTTGAGTTGTGTATGATTTTAGTGTCATGTAAATGTTAAGGAAGCATTTGGAGGCAATTTCCATTTTTAGTAAGTGTGCTAATTTTGGAAAATTGGAAATAATTTTGACTTGTAAGAAATGAGGTCACATGTTGACTTTAATTCACATATGTGTGATAGTCATGAAAAATATTGAAGCGGAAGTACGGAGGAAGACCAAGGGCAAAAGTGGAATTTTGAAAATTTGTTCCATAAATTACACTTGAGATTCATAATTAGTTTGGGCTAAAAAAAAAAAAAATTCAATTAGGCCCAAGGCAAGGGGGGTGGCCGGCCACTATGGCCCAAGCCCATGCCCCTTAAAAATGCCACGTGACAATTATATTAAAAGAGGCCTTATCACTTAGAAATTTCAAGAAACAATTGAGAAGGAGAAAACAAAAGATGAAGAGCAAAATGGACTAGGCCATTCGGCCACAAGCTCCAAATTTTACCCCTCAAAATCTTGATCCAAAAATTATTGTCTTGTGGTTTTCCTACTAAATTAAGTGTCCTTTACAACTTAGTGTAGTTGGTTTGGAAGAAAGAGGACTTGTTTCTTCAAATGGAGAAGAAGATTGGAGAAAAAGGTAAGAATTCATCCCTTTTTATTATGTTATGAAGGTTTGTTGGTGTTGTAGTATATGAAAATGAGTAGAAACTATGGGAATATGGAAGTTTACAAAGTGGATATACATATATGGATGTAGCCGTGTGTGTGTATATGTGTGTACCTATTGTGTGTTGAATTTTATGTTGTATTCTAGTTGTGGTTATGATGGAAATTATATTGGAAATAAAAGTTGAAAGAATTTGGTTGAAGTTGGAAATATATGGCATGGCCATGTGGTACATTGAAGTTGGAATGGAAATGAATTAATTGTGTTTAATATGTTAGTTGTGTTGTTGTGATCTTTATAGCGTAAAGGAAGGAAAAATGGTTTAGGTTGGCATTGAAATGGAATGTAGAAGATTATGACATATTAGTATGGATTTATGATATTATGGAAACGAAGTGGTTAAGGTGCAAATATGATTAGTGTTATTGATGAAATGGAATATGTAAATATGTTATAAATATGTATGTTGAAGATTAGATGTTTCGGATGAATTATGGCCTTGGCGGAGAATTTGTATATTTTGTATATTTTGTGAATATTTTGTAAAATGATATGAAATGATTTCGGATTGTGTTAGAGTGATCTTGATTAGTAAATGAATATGAGAATAATGATATTGATTTGAAAGTGTGAAGTTGGATTGGAAGTTGATGTGTTATGTAGAAAGGTAGACAATATATTTTAAAATGCGTTTCAATTAAATTGTTGATGTTATTGGTATTGTTGTTGGTCTGGTTGTTGATATTTGGGCCGAGTTGAATCTCGGGGATGTTGTGTGTATAGGGGAGATGCTGTCCAAATTTCCGTAGAAAAATATTGATTGAGATTGAATTCTTAAAGCTTTATGATTAATATTTGGTAAATGTGACCAATTATAGATTTTGGAGGAAACGGGATTTGAAATTGGACAAGCGTAAACGGCAAATAAGGTATGTAAAGCTTCACTTTTTGTTCTCTTGGCATGTCCTAGGCACAATAGGTTTTGACACGAGCCTCGGGGATGACTCTACTCCTAGGAATCCGAGCTTAGATTTGCCCCTTTTTCATTCAGTAGAATTGAATTGAATATGTTATAAATAGTGGGAACAATTGCCTAACGTCTAGAACTTGTATAAGCAAGATCCGACTACACTAAAACTCTCACAAGTGACATCATGAAATGTAATGTACGTAAATTTGTGTACGCCACCTCATTTGACCCGAGGTGGGCCCACTTCCTCGGATTTTTCTGATTTGTCCCGTTAGGCTCACTTTGGAATAGAGTTCAAGGGAAAACTCTTGGCTACTCTCCTAACTACTATATGACATTCATTTGAATTATTCTGATAAGTCCCATAATATATTTTGAAACATGAAAATGATTACAAAAAGCTTATCTTGACATATGTTATTGTGATATCCGAAATGCATACACTATGATTACTGCTCCGCTTCTGTCATATGGTTATCATCTGAATTATGCTACGAAATCTCTGTAAATGTGCTACATTTTATTTTACATATGGTTTTCTCACTACTCTGCTCGTGCGAACGGTTATGACATCTTTCACTGCGTCCCGGGCCAGGGCATGTATTCGTGCAACTCCACTGCATTGTTCACCGCGTCCCTCACTAGAGGGCCGGGGCATGTTATATATATACAGATATATACATATGATGATGATGTGATGACGGGGAGGTGGCCAGGATGGCACATGATGATTCCTTTCACCGCGCCCCTCACTAGAGGGCCGGGGCACGCTACATATATATGCATGATGATTTTACTTACCGCGTCCCTCAGTAGAGGGCCGGGGCATGTTATGTATGCATATGTTCATGATAATTTCTTTAAATATGATACTCAGTCCACTAATGATTTTGAAAAGCATGATTTACGTTCAAGGTAAGTTTTATGAGACCCGGTTACTGTACTACTCTTCTGTCCTTTTTTTTTATTTTCCGTATGATTCAGTTATTGTGTTTACTGCTTTACATACTCAGTACATATTTCGTACTGACCCCCTTTTCTTCGGGGGGCTGCGTTTCATGCCGCGCAGGTACAGATACACGTTTGAGTGAGCCGCCAGCTTAGGGCCCCTGTTCAGCTATCTTGAAGAGCTCCCTTGTCCGGAGCCCGGATTTTTGGTACAGTCTTTTGCTACATTCGTGTATATATTTATTCAGGGGTACGACGGGGCCCTGTCCCGTCATATGATCTTGTTACTCTGTGTAGAGGTCTGTAGACACGTATGTGGGTTATGGCTCTATCTGTACAGTATGTGTATGTGCTATATGTTTGGGGGTTTATCCACCGCGCCCTTGTCGGCTCGCCTATATATGTGTACATGGATATGTTGGCCCTGTGTGGCCTTTGTTGGTATTTTCTGTGTGCAGGTAAATTTTGGTTAGTAGGAAAAACAGAGAAAACTCTGCCCAAATTTTCCCTAAATACCTGAGTTACTATTTTTGGCTTTTGGTACGTACGGGTGCCCAGTTCGGGCGCTAGTCACGCCC
Organism: Lycium ferocissimum; assembly: GCF_029784015.1. Taxonomy (NCBI): domain Eukaryota; kingdom Viridiplantae; phylum Streptophyta; class Magnoliopsida; order Solanales; family Solanaceae; genus Lycium; species Lycium ferocissimum. Next base: position 18,379 of record NW_026714478.1, on the reverse strand, counting down.
TACGGGGTTGGGTCGTGACAATTAGAAAGTGGATGCTTATAGAATAAAGAAAGAATACGACAAGAGAATGGTAACGAGTAACTTAAGAGATATTGCAATGGATAGCAATGTCATGCTGGATTAAAGGCTAAGATGTTGGTAATGAAGTTGCTCGCTGATGAGATTGCGACTTACAAGTAGTAAAAGAAAAGAGATGGAGGATCTCCTATGGTAGGAAATGAAAAAAAATCAGAGAGTGAATGAAGGAAGGGATAGAAGTATGACAAAATAGGACGAGCGAGTTTTAGTATGAATGAAATATGTAAAGCAGAATGAAACAGGAGACGGAAGGACTATGTATAAGATTGAATATACCTTATACAAATTGTACAAGAATAGTTATGCAACCTACGAATATTTGTATGTTAAGCGTAAGACCAAGTGAGTGGGTACTTGATAAGAGGAGTAAGGATTCAATAATGACAATACGGTTATTATATTCTGGGTGCATTAAGGAAAGATATAAAGATGGTTTAAGCTAAATTACCAAGATAGAATTAATACTGAGGGTAAATAGGATGCGGCCATAGTTGAGCCCTGATGCCGATCGAAAGACACGAGAGGAGGATACAAGGTAAAGCATGAAGGCTAGTGAAGCGACGCTAAGGTATTTCTTGAGCTAATTTGAGCACCTATGCATATTCTTGTGAAGATTGCAATAGGACGCATGATAGGAGAACTAAGAGCAAAATCGAGTAAAGAAGTAATAGAAGAAGTTTGAATTAAAGATAAAGAAACGATACGAGATAATATGTCTAAAGTGTTACAAGTTGGATTAAGGGAAATTGTGAAATGGTTTAAGCGAGACGATCAGAACAAGCTGGTTACTGGATGACGGCGAATTAATATGTCAAATCAAGATTCTTTCAGAATTATACCAATCGAAGATAGTTAGAGCACAGAGCGGCTATGTAAAGTTGTTATGTGAAGGAACTCCAACGTTACTTGGTAGCCAACTCTAACGATAGAGATTAAGAGCTAAAGAGTAGAATGGCAGTTAAAGTCTTTTAAAGAAGTCGAGAAGTAATACATGAGGCTGAAGATTCCAGAATATGGATTTCATTATAGGCTTATCTCGCACTCCACGGAAGTATGACTCTATATGAATTATTGTGGATAGGCTGACAAAATCAGCCCATTTTCTATTAGTCAGGACTACTCATTCAGCTAAGGACTATGCAAGGTTATATATTAAGGAGATAGTAAGACTTCGCGGAGTTCCCACATCTATTATATCTGACAGAGGTGCTCAGTTTACAGCTAACTTCTGGAGATCATTCCAGGAAAGATTGGGGACACAGGTGAGTCTTAGCACAGCATTCCACCCTCGGATCGACGACGGCCGAGCGTACTATTGAGACGCTAGAAGATATGTTGTCGGCTCCGTGTTATTGATTTCGAGGCAAATGGATGATCGCTTTCCTCTTATTGAGTTTGTTTATAACAATAGCTACCATTCTAGCATCCAGATAGCACTGTATAAGGCCTTATATGGGAAGAAGTGCAGGTCACCTATTGGTTGGTTTAATGTTGGTGAGACTAAGTTAATCGGCCCAGATATGATTTAGCAAGCTGTTGATAAAGTGAAGCTTATTCAGGAAAGGGGTAGTAGCAGCCCAGAGTTGACAAAAGACGTATGCAGATAATCGACGTCGACACTTAGAGTTCCAGATTGGTGATTGGGTATTCTTGAAGGTGTCACCCATGAAGGGTGTAATGAAATTCGACAAGAGAGGAAAGATTAGCCCGAGATATATTGAGCCTTATTAGATCTTACTGGACTGGTTTAACATTCGAGGACGAATGTCCTAAAGGGGGGAAGGATGTTACATCTCGTATTTTCGTACGTCAGAAAGCGTGCGAGTTAAATGATATTAGTAACGGACACGAGGTTATTCCCCAAGCTTATAGGTCGTTAAAGTGATCGTACACATGTACTGTAAGGATTTGAAGTTAAACAAATCGAAGAAAATAAGTTTTGTCGAGGTTCGAAAATTATTTGATGAAATACGATCCAAGCTACAATATTCCGTATTTTTGGACAAGAAAAATTTAATCGTCCAACATGAGCAAAATTACCCGAGCCCGGAGAATTCGATCATATCCAAGGATAAAAATCAAGAACTCGGTGTGTACAAGGAATGAAGTCCCAAAATTATTTAAGACGAAAAAGTGTGACGACGATGATTGAAAATAATATTTTATGTGTAGCAAATGAGGCCATGGACTATGGTATATCACGTGATTATAATAATGAGTATATGAAGTGTTAGAAGTGATCAATATGGAGTGAATTGAGATCAAAAAATTAATTATGTGAGTAATTAATTAAATACCGGGATAAAGTTGGAGAGTATGGAATTAATTAAAGTGTTAATTAGAATTAAGTGGAGAAGGGCTTTTAGTGGGCAGCTATGTGGCACTTAATAAGCCAAAGGTGGCATTAAGTGATCATTGATGAGTCATAGCACCTAAGGTGCATTGTTGACATGTGTAATGGTAAGAAAGAAAATCCATTTTAAGTCTTTCAATTGGCATGTAGTGTACGGAACGGCTGCTGCCCCTTCACTTTTATTTTGGGCACATTTTAATCTTAGGAGCTTGGCAAAAAAACGTACATAGCAGCCCCTTTTAATTTAAAGCCAAATAGAAACACGGGTTCCAAATCACAAGGAAGCGGAGGGTAATTTTTATCAAGAACAACATGCGGGTTTTGTTCATCGCTTTAATCTCGTTGTTCCGTCTTACCGTGTTATTGAATCCGGGCTTTCTTAAAGTGAAGTAAGGTGAAAGAAGATTATTTCTTGGCATATGAGGTAATAATTCTCCTCTACTAGATATATTTAAATTCATCCCGATAGCTAAATTGTGACATGGGAACTACGAAATTAATTGCGGGAAATCGGATAAATTATTGTTGCTATCATATGGGCTGTTTGGTGGTTGTTATGAATTATTTTTTGGGCTGGAATATCGTGGGATTGGCTGTAGTTGTTGTCGTTGTGTTTGTTGTTATACTATGTATATACGAAAATAAATAAGTATATACAAGCATCGGTATAAGAATGTATATTAGGCTGTTTTGGAAGTGATTTAAGAATGGATTTAATTCTCGTTTGATATGAAGTTGTTGGTATTGTGGTTGTTGGTATTTTGATTGATGTTTTGGCTGAATTGGAATCTCGAGGATTATTAAGTTTTCAAGGAAATCTTTGAATTTTGTTAAGTAACGTGCTAGCTTAGGCTTTGGATTTTGAGCGCGCTATAGTTAATACTTGATATCAATAATGTAATTGTAGATCGGGAAGCCCGGGATCTGATTTATGGTTAGCTTGGAGCGGATAAGGTATGTAAAGCCTATCCTTTCTTTCTTTTGGCATGTCCTAGAGGTAAGTATGATACGATATGAGCTTTGGGGTAATTCTATTCATAGGTTCCGAGCATGTTTTATGATTCTTATTCACTTCTTGATATTAGAACTCTTAAAATAGTCGAGCTACTGCGCTCGAGTCTTCTATATGATTGGATAGTAAACGATGCATAAAAGATACTATTCCTGAAAGATTCTATAATGACATTCAAAGAATATGTAACATGACTATCGTTTGATACTCAAGCGTTGATTTGTCTACTTATCTATTGAGTCTTAAAAGTTGATTTATATGCATATGGTTGCTCACTACTCTGCTCGTGCATGCTGTTATTACTTCTTTCACTGAGTCCCGGGCCAGGACATGTTTTCGTGCATAACTCCACTGCATTATTCACCGAGTCCCTCACTAGAGGGCCGGGACACGTTATATGTATATGTATATGATGATATGATGATATGGGGGTGGCGGCCAGGATGGCATATGATGATTTTATTCACCCAGTACCTCACTAGAGGGTCGGGACACGTTATATGTACACGTATATGATGATTTTAATTACCGAGTCCCTCACTAGAGGGACGGGAAACGTTATATATGCATATGTACAGGATGATTATCTAATTATGTCACTAAGTCCCATAATGAGTTGGGTATGATATTGACACACATGATTTACGTTTCCAAGGCAAGCCTTGTGGTTTTCTGTTTATTGTGCTAGTTTTCTATACTCCCTATTTCAGTATGATCCTGTTTACTGTATTTCATGCTTTACATGCTCAGTACATATTCCGTACTGACCCCCTTTCTCCGAGGGGCTGCGTTTCATGCCCGCAGGTACATATACTCGCTTCGGTGATCCGCCAGCTTAGGATTCCTATTCAGCTATCTTGGAGTGCTCCCTTGTTCCTGAGCCTAGCCTTTTGGTACAGATCCTTTTGATGTATATATGCGTACGTCCGTGGGTACGGCGGGGGCCCGTCCCGTCATATAATCTTGTTGTTACTCTTAGAGGTCGTAGACATATGTGTGGGTCCGTATATAGCCGCTTTCGGCCCGTCCGTATGATTTATGTTTTGGGGCGTTCCCATTCTTAGTGGCAGCCTTGTCGGCTTGCGTATATGTATGTGTTTTGGGATGCTGTATGTAGTGGCAGCCTTGTCGGCTTGCGTATATATAGTTGGGGCGTTCCCACATGTTATGATAGCCTTGCCGGCTTATGTACAATGTTATCTGTTGGTAGTTGTGACTCCACAGGAGACAGGTTGTCTTGATATATATATATATATATATATATACGACAGTTTTGAGATGACATCTTGCCATTTCATATATGAGTTCCGTACCATGCTAGTTGTGTATTGATTATAGTTAACAGGTATGTATACGAGTGTCCAGCTCGGGCACTAGTCACGGCCTACGGGGTTGGGTCGTGACAAAAGTGGTATCGAGCCGATTCATCCTCGGAGTGTCTACGCACCGTGTCTAGTAGAGTCTTATTTATCGGTGTGTTGTGCACCACATCTATAAACGAGAGTCTACAAAGACATTTAGGATGTTACCTTTCTTTCATATCTAAGATCGTGCGATAGAGCCAAGCCATAGGAAATGAGATTCTTTATACTAACCCTTGATTTCAGCAGAAGAATGGTATCGACAGAAGAAAGACTGAGGATATTGGAAGTTATAAGAGTACGCAGGTAAGCAACGGTACGAATGATGTATGTCGGGCAAGGTATTTGAAAGTATGATTGAAATGTAAAGTTGAAGATTGAATGGGAAAGTAAACAGGAAAGTGTAACAGGTGCAGTTTGAGTTGGACATACGAGGTAAGTTCATCATTTTTATCCGTTGTTTATATTGGAAGCCCCGTGTGTAGGCGTGATATGATATGATATATATATGTATATATATATATGTTTGCCCCCGTGAGGCATTGTTGGTATTTCTGCATGCGAGTTTTGAGATAGTAAGAAATACAGAGGAAACTCTGCCAAAATTTTCCTAGAAATAAGAAGAGAATGAGATATAGGTTTGTAATATGTCTTGAAAGGTCGTGTCCACAGTAATGATAAGATTTGACTAAGCTACGAGTATGGCGGACCTCGAGGAATAAGTTAACTGCTGAATTGATGGTAATAGCAAGTAGGAGGTCGATATTGATATGGTAAAAAGAAATGCTAGGACAATTTGGAAGGACTTGTGATAATAAAAGTTGACGTAGAAAAGGGTGGTAAATCTTAATAGAGAGTTATATTGAGGTATCAACTGAATTGACAAGCAGGGGTAAATTACGACGAGTTTATAGTTAGAAGAAATAATAGTATGATTGAGATGAGAGCATAAAGGAAAAAAAAAAGAATTGTGACGGATATGAATGTATTGATAGGACAGCTTGCGAGATACTAAGGATAAGATTGACCAGGGAAGGTAAAAGGTTAAATACGTTTACTCCACTAAGAGTAATCAACCCATAGTAAAAATCGTGAATAAGGTTAAGAAGTGTTATACTATAGGGTTGATTACGAATGGGATATAATGTGAATAATGAGGATTGTTACGAAAATGAGTAAAGCCTAGTGAGGAAGTGACTAAGAGATATGACGTGATCTGTGTGACCAAGGCATAAAGGCGAGCTATGGAACGAATAAGAAGGACTCATCAAGTTCGGTAGGGAAAGTTTAGAATAAAGGCTATGTGATAACGGAAATGATAGCAAGCACTAGAAAAGAAGGAGTTAATTGAAAGAAGGAGATAAGAAGAGAGCGAGATAATAGTGTAGTAATAGATTATGACATGTGTAGCCAAGGATACGAGTACTATAAGTGACGGGACTGTGAAAGACCCAGTTATAAAAGGATGAGCAATGGGGTAGAGTGGGTGCTAGAAAATGACTAATATGATAAGAACAAGTAGGGATGAATGAAATACATTTTGAAAATGAGAAAGGGGTTATGCAGAAGCGATGCTTTCTGAACGATACAAGGGTAGCATAAGATTCCTCGTGTGCAGGACAAAAGATAGACATAAACGGGAGAAATGATAAGGGGATTCTAACGGAAGCACCCAAGATAGACATAATTAATTGAGTACGAGTATGGAACGAAGAATATATAGTTATGAACTTAAGAGTGTAGTACGACGATATGGTGATAAGATAAGACCATTATTAAGACGAACTTGATATGTTTTTGAGTAAGTTAGAAGCCGTGTTGGGTACACAACAAGGGTGAAAAGACATAAGGCATAAGGGGGGTATCACGTGCACACGACTTCACCTCGAAAATAGTGGAATCCTTAAGGAACAAAGATGGTAGGCTTGAGAACAAATGGTGTATTATAAACTCATCAAAGGAAACGGATGATATAGGTTGGGATAAAGATAATATTTCAAGAGAACTTTGGACACTTATCGTCGGAATATAAGTGCTGTCTAATTGAGATTAGAACGACTACAAGTACTAATTAACTATTGATGGGAATGAATGGAATGTGGCCTCGGATGAGTTGTTACTTTGGTCGCATTACTCGAGTACAAATTATCAGATGAAGTTTTGTGCTATAAATATAAAAAGGTTCTCGTCGCTTCGTGATGTTGTTAAGGTTTCGTACGTGGATAATCAAATTCATACATCACAAGGAAAAGACATGGATAAGGTACAGTATACCAAGTGAATTGGAAAACGGATCAAATGAATTTGGAATTGGAAATAGGGACATAGAGCAGAATATAAACGGATAACGGTATAAGTACACCCTTAAGGGGGGAAGCGGGTGCGAGAAATGCAAGTGTAAGACGGAGATAATTGACACCGTAATATATTTGATATGGATGCTTAAACTTCAAGTGAGATCCCTTGTCGAGACAAGTTAGTAAGATCTAAAAGTCAAGAATAAATGGATAGAAGTCGATGGTAATTGAGACGGTGTTGAATTTTTTTTTTTTTTTGTAAAGATCTTGAATAATATGACATTAGAAAGTGGATGCTTATAGAAAAAGAAAGAATACGACAAGAGAATGGTAACGAGTAACTTAAGAGATATTGTAAAGGATAGCAATGCCATGCTGGATTAAAGGCTAAGATGTTGGTAATAAAGTTGCTCGCTGATGAGATTGCGACTTACAAGTAGTAAAAGAAAAGAGATAGAGGATCTCCTATGTTAGGAAATGAAAAAAAATCAGAGAGTGAATGAAGGAAGGGAAAGAAGTATGACAAAATAGGACGAGCGAGTTTTAGTATGAATGAAATATGTAAAGCAGAATGAAACAGGAGACGGAAGGACTATGTATAAGATTGAATATACCTTATACAAATTTTACAAGAATAGTTATGCAACCTACGAATATTTGTATGTTAAGCGTAAGACCAAGTGAGTGGGTACTTGATAAGAGGAGTAAGGATTCAATAATGACAATACGGTTATTATATTCTGGGTGCATTAAGGAAAGATGTAAAGATGGTTTAAGCTAAATTACCAAGATAGAATTAATACTGAGGGCAAATAGGATGCGGCCATAGTTGAGCCCCGATGCCGATCGAAAGACACGAGAGGAGGATACAAGGTAAAGCATGAAGGCTAGTGAAGCGACGCTAAGGTATTTCTTGAGCTAATTTGAGCACCTATACATATTCTTGTGAAGATTGCAATAGGACGCATGATAGGAGAACTAAGAGCAAAATCTGAGTAAGGAAGTAATAGAAGAAGTTTGAATTAAAGATAAAGAAACGATACGAGATAATATGTATAAAGTGTTACAAGTTGGATTAAGGGAAATTGTGAAACGGTTTAAGCGAGACGATCGAACAAGTCAAGCCGTCAGATGACGGCGAATTAATATGTCAAATCAAGATTCTTTCAGAATTATACCAATCGAAGATAGTTAGAGCACAGAGCAGCTATGTAAAGTTGTTATATGAAGGAACTCCAACGCTACTTGGTAGCCAACTCTAAGGATAGAGATTAAGAGCTAAAGAGTAGAATGGCAGTTAAAGTCTTTTAAAGAAGTCGATAAGTAATACATAAGACTGAAGATTCCAGAATATGGATTTCATTATAGGCTTATCTCGCACTCCACGGAAGTATGACTCTATATGAATTATCAGGGATCGGTGACAAAATCAGCCCATTTTCTATCAGTCAGGACTACTCATTCAGCTAAGGACTATGCAAGGTTATATATTAAGGAGATAGTAAGACTTCATGGAGTTCCCACATCTATTATATCTGACAGAGGTGCTCAGTTTACGGCTAACTTCTGGAGATCATTCCAGGAAGGATTAGGGACATAGGTGAGTCTTAGCACAAAGATTCCACCCTCAGACTGACGGACAGGCCGAGCGTACTATTGAGACGCTAGAAGATATGTTGTCGGCCTGTGTTATTGATTTCAGAGGCAGCCGGGATGATCAGTTTCCACTTATTGAGTTTGTTTATAACAATAGCTACCATTCTAGCATCCAGATAGCACTGTATAAGGCCTTATATGGGAAGAAGTGCAGGCCACCTATTGGTTGGTTTAATGTTGGTGAGACTAAGTTAATCGGCCCAGATATGATTTAGCAAACTGTTGATAAAGTGAAGCTTATTCAGGAAAGGGGTATTATAAGCCCAGAGTTGACAAAAGACGTATGCAGATAATCGACGTCGACACTTAGAGTTCCAGATTGGTGATTGGGTATTCTTGAAGGTGTCACCCATGAAGGGTGTAATGAAATTCGACAAGAGAGGAAAGATTAGCCCGAGATATATTGAGCCTTATTAGATCTTACTGGACTGGTTTAACATTCGAGGAATTCGAGGACGAATGTCCTAAAGGGGGGAAGGATGTTACATCTCGTATTTTCGTACGTCGGAAAGCATGCGAGTTAAACGATATTAGTAACGGACACGAGGTTATTCCCCAAGCTTATAGGTGGTTAAAGTGATCGTACACATGTACCGTAAGGATTTGAAGTTAAACAAATCGAAGAAAATAAGTTTTGTCGAGGTTCAAAATTATTTTGACGAAATACGATCCAAGCTATAATATTCCGTATTTTTGGACAAGAAAATTTAATCGTCCAACATGAGCAAAATTACCCGAGCCCGGAGAATTCGATCATATCCAAGGATAAAAATCAAACTCGTGTACAAGGAATGAAGTCCCAAAATTATTTAAGACGAAAAAGTGTGACGACGATGATTGAAAATAATATTTTATGTGTAGCAAATGAGGCCATGGACTATGGTATATCACGTGATTATAATAATGAGTATATGAAGTGTTAGAAGTGATCAATATGGAGTGAACTGAGATCAAGAAATTAATTATGTGAGTAATTAATTAAATACCGGGATAAAGTTGGAGAGTATGGAATTAATTAAAGTGTTAATTAGAATTAAGTGGAGGAGGGCTTTTAGTGGGCAGCCATGTGGCACTTAATAAGCCAAAGGTGGCATTAAGTGATCATTGATGAGTCATAGCACCTAAGGTGCATTGTTGACATGTGTAATGGTAAGAAAGAAAATCCATTTTAAGTCTTTCAATTGGCATGTAGTGTAGAAACGGATGCGCCCCTTCACTTTTATTTTGGGCACATTTTAATCTTAGGAGCTTAGCAAAAAACGAGATAGCAGCCCCTTTAATTTAAAGCCAAATAGAAACACGGGTTCCAAATCACAAGGAAGCGGAGGGTAATTTTTATCAAGAACAACATGCGGGTTTTGTTCATCGCTTTAATCTCGTTGTTCCGTCTTACCGTGTTATTGAATCCGGGCTTTCTTCGAAGTGAAGTAAGGTGAAAGAAGATTATTTCTTGGCATATGAGGTAATAATTCTCCTCTACTAGATATATTTAAATTCATTCCGGTATAGCTAAATTGTGACATGGAAACTACGAAATTAATTACGGGAAATCGGATAAATTATTGTTGTTATCATATGGGCTGTTTGGTGGTTGTTATGGATTATTTTGTGGGCTGGAATATCGTTTGATGGTTCATTGTTTGTAGTTGTTGTCATTGTGTTTGTTGTTATACTATGTATATACGAAAATAAAGAAGTATACGTGCATCGGTATAGGAATGTATATTAGGCTATTTTGGAAGTGATTTAAGAATGGATTTAATTCTCGTTTGATATGAAGTTGTTGGTATTGTGGTTGTTGGTATTTTGATTGATGTTTTGGCTGAATTGGAATCTCGAGGATTATTAAGTTTTCAGGGGAAATGCTTGCCCGAATTTTGTTAAGTAACGTGCTAGCTTAGGCTTTGGATTTTGAGTCACTATAGTTAATACTTGATATCAATAATGTCGTTGTAGAATTGGGAAGCCATTGGGATCGATTTATGGTTAGCTTGGAGCGGATAAGGTATGTAAAGCCTATCCTTTCTTTCTTTTGGCATGTCCTGTAGGTAAGTATGATACGATATGAGCTTTGGGTAATTCTATTCATAGGTTCCAAGCATGCATTATGATTCTTATTCACTTCTTGATATTAGAACTCTTAAAATAGTCGAGCTACTGCCCTCGAAAGTCTTCTATATGATTGGATAGTAAACGATGCATAAAAGATACTATTCCCGAAAGATTAGTTCTATAATGACATTCAAAGAATATAACATGACTATCGTTTGATACTCGAGCGTTGATTTGTACTTATCTATCGAGTCTTAAAAGTTGATTTAGATGCATATGGTTGCTCACTACTCGCTCGTGCATGTCGTTATTACATCTTTCACCGAGTCCCGGGCCGTATGTTTTTCGTGCATAACTCAACTCGCATTATTCACCGACTCCCTCGCACTAGAGGGCGGGACACGTTATATGTATACGTATATGATGATATGATGACATGATGATATGATGATATGGGGGTGGCGGCCAGGATGGCATATGATGACTTTATTCACCGAGTCCCTCACTGAGGGCGGGGACACGTTATATGTACATGTATATGATGATTTTAATTCCGAGTCCTCACTTAGAGGGTCGTGACACGTTATATATGCATATGTACAGGATGATTATCTAATTATGTCACTAAGTCCCATAATGAGTTGGGTATGATATTGACACGCATGATTTACGTTTCAAAGGCAAGCCTTGTGGTTTTCTGTTTATTGTGCTAGTTTTCTATACTCCCTATTTCGGTATGATCTGTTCACCGTATTTCATGCTTTACATGCTCGGTACATATTCCGTCTTGGACCCCCTTTCTTCGGGGGCCGCGTTTATGCTCGCGTGGTACGGATACTCGCTCGATAATCCGCCGACTTAGGATTCCTATTCAGCTATCTTGGAGTGCTCCGCTTGTTCCCGGGAGCCTAGCTTTTTGGCATGCATCCTTTTGATGTATATATGCGTACGTCGAGGGGTACGGCGGGGCCACATCCCGTCATATGATCTGTTGTTACTCTTAGGAGGTACGTTGACATATGTGAGGGTACGTATATAGTGCTCTTCTTCAGTTCCATACGTATGATTTATGTTTTTGGGCGTTCCCATACTTAGTGGCAGCCTTGTCGGCTTGCGTATATGTATGTGTTTTGGGATGTGTATGTAGTGGCGACTTTGTCGGCTTGCGTATATATAGTTGGGCGTTCCCACGTATTTATGATAGCCTTGCCGCTTATGTACAATGTTATCCGGTGGTAGTTGTGACTCCACGAGAGACGGAGTTGTCTTGATATATATATATATATATATATATATATATATATATGCGACAGTTTTGAGACGACGTCTTGCCTTTTTATATATGAGTCCCGTACCATGCTAGTTGTGTATTGATTATAGTTAACAGGTATGTATACGAGTGTACAGCTCGGGCACTAGTCACGGCCTACGGGGTTGGGTCGTGGCATGTGAGCCTCTAAGAGTGTACAGATGAAAATCTATTACACTAGCAGAAAAGTACCAAAAGATAGCAAGTCCGGAGTAGTGGGACTTGCGGACACCGTTGAAGCTGGAAGTCCTACTGCGGATACTCTCCAATAACTCTGTCAGAGCCTGCAGCACGAAATGCAGCATCCCGTATAATGGGACATCAATACGGATAAAATTACTGAGTGTGTAAGGCTAGAAGCAATAACATAAGTAGGACGGAAATATAAAGAGAGTAAAGGTAATCTGTCAGCTGAGAACTTGCTATATGCAATGCATGAATCTTAAACATCATACGTAAGTAAGCGCGCGCACGCGCACACACACTCACTCACACACACACACACATATATATATCATGTAAGTGTTAGTTCTGCGGAACGTGCAGCCCGATCCATATATGTTAGTGCCGAGGAACGTACGGCTCGATCCATATATATATATCACATGTTAGTGCCGAGGAACATACGGCCCGATCCATATATATATCACATGTTAGTCTTGAGGAACGTACGGCCTGATCTATAAATATAATATGTTAGTGCCGAGGAACGTACGACCCGATCCATAAATATAATATGTTACACATACATAATGTAAATAGAATGCATGCAAGCTCATATGAAATCTACAACTTTATCGAAGTGACGTAAGGTCGGTAACCTCCGATTTATATTATGGACTTCGTGTCGAATCCAACGAAATAACTTAACGATGATAACCGTGATAATATACCAAGAATCAACCAAATAACTAAGACATTAAGATTTGAGCTACATGACATAGGAATGAAGTGAATTTTATTATGGAACGTTCATATTCATGCTCTAGTTGGATTCGTGCCAAGGAAAGAGAGAGAAACGAACACCTTACATACCTTATCCGTCAAGCCACCACTCAAGGAATCCTTTAATTTGGTGCCTGCCCCTCACCCAGACCTATATATAACGAGAAATACATCTTTAATCATACTTTCCCATCAACTTATTCGTTCTAGTTATTGAAGACTAATTTGGGCTACGAAAATTTGGGCAGCATTTCTCCTATATTATTTACCTCCTCTAAATACCAAAAAAACTCCCAAAAAATACCAACAACATCAACAACAATATCATCAAGATTCTACAAGATAAATATGTATAATTTCATCCAAAACTTCCTTCAACTTCAATCCACAAGCCAACAATACCAACACCACAATCCATAGCTCTTATTCTCATAAATATCCTTAAATCAATATTAAATAAGGGAGATTCATACCTTACCTTTGCTAGAACAGGAAAATCTTCAATATTCACTTTGGAACCAAGCCAAATCCAACGCGAAACAAAACTATAATCGCGGCTATACGCTGTCTGAACCTAATCCGGAGATTAAACTTAATTTGGGCTAAACTTTGGTGTTTGGAAGTTGAGAGAAATTTCCAGGAGATTAAAGAGAGTTTTGGGGTATTTGGAATGAAAAATGAGGGGTGAGCTCCCTTTTATAACATTCCAGATTTTTCCTCAACCGACCTAAAAATTACTCAGCGCGTTCGCGCCACCTTGGGGCACATTCGCGTTAAGTTTTCCCTTGTCTCCTCTGCGAGTTCGCGCCACCCACAGGGGCGTTCGTGCAAAGCTAATCCCTACTCTGGCAGCCTATCTTACAATGCTCATAATTCTCTATTCCGATGTCGGATTGGCACACAATTTGTTGCGTTGGAAACTAGACTTCCCGAATTTCAATTTAGGCTTTTATTTCACTTCAAAACTCCTCGTTTACCATAAGATATTCCTTCCTCAAGTAGGGCCAAAATTACTCCTCCTATTTCCTCCATTATCCAACAAACTTAATTTCTTTGATTCACTTGCCCTGCAATCCTTCCACAACTTATTATATGAACTCAAACCCTTATAAACATAAAATAAGCGCATCTAATCTCTTGTACCTCCTGGAGGGTAACTCGAATCTCAACATACGAAACTACAGGGTGTAACACATCGGGGATGACTTGGTCGAACGAGAACTCCGTTGGAAATTTTGAGGCCACGGGCACGTTCGCTGTGTGTTTTTATGTATGTCTATGTGTATGGTATATGAGTAGATGGCTTCCGGAATTAGTCAGAAAATCAGATCAAATAGTGAAACTTGAGTAAGTTTCAAGTGTCTGGTGTCTGTTGCTCGCTTTGGCGGCACCAGCGCCGCGGCAGCAGTATCGCTGGAGAGGTCCAAGGGTTTTTGCCTTAACTGCTGAAGCGGCTCTGCTGGGGCAGTCTCAGTGCTGCTAAAGTGGGTGACGGGCAGTTTGTAAAATTAATGAACTATTAAAAGACCTTAGACCCTCATTATTTCCCATTTCGAAATTAGAGCTTTGGGGAACAGTTCTTGGAGATATTTTGGAGGTAAATCTTGCTTGTTCCTTAACTCTTCCTTTAATCATTATCATTTGAGATTCCCCCTTCCCGTTAATAATCCCTTAGTGATGGAAGTTGAAATAGGGTTTTGATGAACATTTTCTCGAGGCTTATTAATGATAAAATTAATGGGGTTTATGTTAGATTTTGATGAATCTAAGCTTGTTAATCATATATTTTCCATTTCTAGTGCTGAATTTCGGAATCAAAGAGTTAGGATATATACTCAAATTGGGGGGTTTTGCTTGAAATTAGAAATTAGGCTAACACTTGAGTTAAATCAGCAATTAGTGGTTGGGTTGTGATCACCTAATGCTTAATTTGATATTTTTCTTCCGAATTTTTTGTTTTGCCCTTGTGGTCCTGTTTCCCCAATTTGTAGGGTTAGAATTGACCTACATTGAGTAGGAGTAATATTAGTATCATTCTTCATGCTTTCTAATCTAGAATTTGATTATTCTTAAACTACTTTGTTTCTGAGGTTTAGCAGAAAGCCAAAGGAAAAGGAGTGAGTTGTTGGTGTTGCGGTTCGGCCATCCAGGTAGGTTACGACTTACCTTTGGAGGAGACTTCGTATAGCGAAGTACATATTTAGATTATGTTATCGGAGACAGCATGTGAACCTTCAGGTATGAAGTTGGGATGGATATTGCCTTAGGTTGGGCCCACCATCCAGGTAGGTTACAGCTTACCTTTGGGGGAGACTTCATATAGCGAAGCACATATTTAGATTATGTTATCAGAGACAGCATGTGAACCTTTGGGTATGAATTTGGCATGGATATTGCCTTAGGTTGGGCCCTGTTGTGTGTTAGGGCTAGCCACCCTGTTGTGTTGTGATTTGATTGTTCAATTGTGCCGGCTTGATACCATGAGTTGTTGGTAGATATTAGATTCTATTTTTGTCATCTTGAATATGATATAGTTTGCATAACCGCTGTTGGTATTTGTACACGGTTAAATTGTTGGTACTTGTGATTCAGTTATATTATTGGCATACCCGCAGTTGGTATTTGTACTCGGATGTATTGTTGGCATACCCACTGTTGGTACTTGTGATTAGGTTATATTATTGGCATACCAACTGTTGGTATTTGTAATTTCGGATATATTTTTGGCGTACCCATTGTTTGTACTTGTGATATTTGGCATGATTATTGATGTTGATACATGCGTTGCATGCACTCTCATTGCCATGATACACTGTTGAGATACTGATGATAATTGATAAAACTCTTTTACTTGAGTGAGATGAGATGGCCGATGATTAATTTCAGAATCATTGATTATGGCCGATGTCTGGTGTTAGTTCTAGAATCGTTGATTGGGTGAGTGTATGGACTCCGTGAGTCCCCTAGAATGGTGCTGGTGAGAACCGCTCGTGGGCGAAAATTTAGGGTCCCGTCTGTCTGTTGGGCAAAGATCCGGGACGGGTGGCACTTAGACCTCGTGAGTCACACTGGGTTGTGCTACCGAGACGTCGATATTTTCATCCGAAGTACATGTGTACACAACATTTGCATGGAATTGCATTGCATTCATACGCTACTGCATTGCATTACATTCATACGCAACTGCATTGCATTGCATTATGACTTGATTTTGAGATGTTTGGTGTTGTACTTTTGATGTTGGATTAAGATTGGATATATTTAAACTTGGCACATTTGGGATTAGATGCTTTACATAGGCGATGACAGATACTTGGATTTGATTACTTTGACTTATACTTGTTGGTTTATCTGCTTTATTATCTGAGTTGTGTTAGCTATGCTTAGTCGCTGCATTCTTTTATGAATACAGAGTATCAGGTTAGATCCACTTCCGTGACGCGTGGGGTCGATAGTCGCTTCATGTCACGACCCAACCCCGTAGGCCGTGACTAGTGCCCGAGCTAGACACTCGTATACACCTGTTAACTATAATCAGTCCACAACTAGCATGATAAGGAACTTATATATATATATATATATATATATATATATATATATATATATATATATATATATATATAAAGACGTCGTCTCAAAACCTGTCGCATATATACACATATCACAAGAATCTTCGTCTCCCGAGGAGTTACAACCGCGCGTATAACATCACACATAAGCCGGCAAGGCTGTCACAATATAGGGTAATGTCCCAGCCATACATGAGCCGACAAGGCTACCATAACACACAACTTCCAAAACATGTATATATATATATAAACAAGCCGACAAGGCTGCCACTACGAAAGGGAACGTCCCAAAACATAAGTCATACAGACACAACCGAATAAAGAACTATATACAACCCACACATATGTCTACAGACCTCTAAGAGTAACAATAGTATCATATGACAGGACAGGGCCCCGCGTACCCCTGGATAAACACATATATACAACAAAAGGATTTGTACCAAAAATCTAGGCTCCGGGACAAGGGAGCACTCCAAGATAGCTGAATAGATATCCTAAGCTGGTGGATCACCAAAACGAGCGTCTGCACCTGCGGGCACGAAACGTAGCCCCCCGAAGAAAGGCGGTCAGTACGAGATATGTACTGAGTATATAAAGCATGAAATACAATTAGAAAGATCATAACTGAAGTAGGGATTCTAGGAGACAAATATAATAGCCAAGAAGTCACTGTACCTGTACTTTATGAATGAAATCATGCATATCATTATCATATACCGTACCCGGCCCATTATGGGACTCGGTGAATAAAGTCGTGTACACGTATACCGTACCCGGCCCATCATGGGACTCGGTGCCATATCATATCATCGTATCATCATATCATTATATCATCATATCATTATATCATCATATCATCATATCATCATATAGCGTACCCGACCCTCTAGTGAGGGACTCGGTGGATAATGTAGTAAAATGTGCGTGATAACATACCCGGCCCGGGACTCGGTGAAAGATGTAATAACAGTATGCACTAGCAGAGTAGTGAGCAACCATATGCAACTAAATCATCATCTGAGACTCAATAGACAAATAGACCAACTAACACTCGAGTATTACGAACTATGTTAAGGAAAGCCTCAGGGACTATAGACATGTCACTACTGGAAAATAGTCTTATGGCAACGCCGAGAAAACCGTTGCTATAGATAGATGAACCGTTGCAAGAGATTTATAGCAACGGTTTAAGGAGCGTTCCATCTGCGTGCCCATACATCTATGGCAACGGTTTCAGCAACGGTTGCAAAACACGTTGCTATAGCCATATCTACAAAAGAACGGTTGCTCCTTTCTGATGCAACGAGTTTTGTGTGTTAGTTGGAACGGTTTCCAACTGTCCCCATAGACCTTTAAGCAACGCCTTTTGAGGCTATTGCAACAGTTTTGTAGAGGTTATTGCAACATACTTTTTATTTATTGCAACGGTTTTTGTCTATTGCAACGGCCTTTTTTTGGTACGAAAATCCTGTGCAATTATTTTGAAAATCCTATTGCAACGGTTCTCATGACCTATTGCAACGGTTTATCAAATAAAGGTCTCCGTTATATATATATATATATATACACACATTACAAATTCAATAAATCAGAAAGCACAATTTTTCATAATCCAAAATATCCAACATTCATCATAATCCAAAATGTCCAACATTAATTCATAGTCCAAAATATATATCCAACATTCCTAATCCAACATACCCGTACAAGCAAAATGTTCAACCCAAAATGCATAGTTAAGTTT
>NW_026714477.1:0-23368 GCF_029784015.1 Lycium ferocissimum | reverse complement strand
GAATATGTTGTTATAAAGATGAATTTTATTGTTATAAGTAAAAAAATGTTATAGAGCTAGAGGTAAACATAACATGAAAATTAATTCTGAAAAGAAGTTGAATTTTATTAAAAATGTTGTTATAAAGAGGTTTGATTGTAGTAAGGTATCATGAAGGGTAGATTTCATAAATGGTTACATAAGTATAACTTTTTTTCTACCAAAGTTACATAGTTATGTTTTCTAATAGAAAAAAACACAAAACTTTCATCCTACTAACACAAAAGTCACATTACTATGATTTCTAACAGAAAAATCACAATATGTTCACCCATGTTAACACAAAAATCACAATTGGTAGAAAACCTAACGGTAATTTTTCACTCTATATTTTTTTAATCTAAAAAATACAGACATAATTATGTGACTTTGCTTAAATAAAAACAAAAGTCTGTAATTATGTGATCATTAATGAAATGTACCCATAACATGAATATTGTGTAGTCATTGGTCATTTATGTCGAGTAGGTATGCGTGTTTAAGAGGGTCCATTCATTATGTGATTAAAGTTTAGCTAGAAAATCCGACACATGAACATAGGGCTTGTGGAAAAATGAATGTGGAGAAAAGTCTAAAAGTAGTAATAATTATATATGTTGTACAATGTTCAAAAGGACAAAGGTACTAGCTAAGCCAAAGATGCATTTTTAGAAATATCCCAGGGGTCCTGCCTTTGGCCTTCAAAAGGTGTGGCTGATTCTTCTTCCTCTTCTTTTTCCTTTTTTTTTTTTTTTTTTTTTTTGGATGAAGGAAACAAATCAAATAAAGATCTAAAATCGTTCATAAGCAACACATTTTAAATTCGCTAGAAGAAGAAATTTTATATTCTTAAGTGCATTACTTCAGAGTATTAATGTTTCTTCATTTGCTAGAAAACAGACAAAACTGATTTGTCTCCCCTAGATTTGTCTAATTGTGGTCTTCTTAGCCTTAAGCAAATATTGACAATATTCAATACTAGGTCTAAGCAATTGTATGTTGAATAGATTGTATGTGCACGTTATTTAGTTTGATATTGAATAATGATTTTTCAAGTTGATTCCTATTTTTAACTAACGAAAGATAACTTTATCATAATTTTTATATCAGTTTAGGCAAATTCCACTATGTCAACAAGTCAGAATATTCCGAGCTACTCCTCTGAAAGAACCCCAACAGTTTCCTTATTTCTTCTAACTGGAATAAAAAAAATTCACGAAAAAAATTATCTAAATACCGTTTTTTCAAAATTTATTTATGTTTAGCACTCAAAAGTTTCTTCAAAAACACGCTTTGATTTGCTAATATTATTAATTTTTATATATTTTAAAAAAAAAATTTCCCTTACAAACTAAATACCATAGAATATTTTCTAGTAAAATATTTTTCACGAAAAACATTATCTAAAAAAACACTTTGCAGTGCAAGAGACTTAAATATATCATAACAAACATAATTCCCAAATCAAAGAAGGAAAAATATAAAGTTGAATTGTAGTAAAGGGATACGCCATTGATCGTGAATTTGGCTAACATAATTACTGTTTGGCAAGGACAAGTTGGCAGTGTTCACATATAAGCTTTAAATATGTGATTGAAAATATGACATGAGCATGTGGCTTCTGAAAATTGTACAGCATGATTGTTAATGAGGACAACGGCTCTTATTCTATGCATATGTATTTGAGTTTTAAAAATATTTGATCAAAATCTCTAGATTTATTATGGGTAATTTTAGAGATTCTATTTTTATAAAAATAGTTGTCATATTATTGAAAAAATAAAAAATATCATATTAGAGAGGAGTAATTACAAAGAATGTGTTGTTATAAAGATGAATTTTGTTGTTATAGGTAAAAAAAAAAAAAAATGTTATAGAGCTAGAGATATAACATAACATGAAAATTAATTCGAAAAGAAGTTGAATTTTATAAAAAATGTTGTTATAAAGAGATTTGATTGTAGTAAGGTATCATGAAGGGTAAATTTCATAAATGGTCGCATAAGTATAACTTTTTTTACATAGCTATGTTTTCTAATAGAAAAAACACAAAACTTTCACCTACTAACACAAAAGTCATGTTACTATGATTTCTAACAGAAAAATCACAATATGTTCACCCATGTTAACGCAAAAGTCACAATTGGTAGAAAACCTAATGATAATTTTTTACTCTATATTTTTTTAATCTAAAAAATACAGTTATGTGACTTTGCTTAAATAAAAACAAAAATCTGTAATTATGTGACCATTAATGAAATTTACCCATAACATGAATATTGTATAGTCATTGGTCATTTATGTCGAGTAGGTGCGCGTGTTTAAGAGGGTCCATTCATTATGTGATTAAAGTTTAGCTAGAAAATCCGACACATGAACATAGGGCTGGTGGAAAAATAAATGTGGAGAAAAGTCTGAAGTTGTAGTAATTATACATGTTGTACAATGTTCAAAAGGACAAAGATGCTGAGCCCGCGACTTAAGTGACACAAAAAAAAAAAAAAAAAAAAAATTGGAACCAAAATAACACCAAAAAAAATGTTACAAAAGTAGGTTTCACGCACAGATGCTGAGCCCGCGACTTAAGTGACACAAAAAAAAAAAAAAAAATTGGAACCAAAATAACACCAAAAAAAGTGTTACCAAAGTAGGTTTGGCTACTTTTTTTTTAAAGCTATTAAAATCACATTTTTCCATACTTTGGGCAAAGATTAGTCATGTTTCAAAACTTCGAAATATCAATATTTTATATAGAACTTAATATCTTTTTTTGCATACAATAACGTCGGCTCATTACATCAAGTATACCTAAACATTTGGATCGTCATTTTAGGGGTTGTAAAGTGCTCCGAAGTAAGTTTCGTTTGTTTGAAAACTTGTCATCTTTAAATCTAAGTGACATATTTTATAGGGTTTTGATTTAAGTGTTTTATTATTTAGTCAAATCGAATGTACAAATAAAATATACTGTTTTCCTTTATATTTTTTTTATTTCCTTTATATTATCTATACGAAAAATAAATCATCCAATACGAGAGGTTCAACCAAATAAAAATATTATATTCGAAAATAAATCATCCAATACGAGAGGTTCAACCAAGGTATGATATATCTCATTCAATGCTCCCACCAAGGTTTGATCTCATGTTGTTGGCATAAAAAAGAAGTAAGTAAAAAAGAGAGGCTAAACGACCAAGCCAAATTGGTGAAAGGAACAAAGTAGACACTTTTTATTTTGGGAGAATGACGTATATATACGTAAGAATAAGGTATATTTACGAAATATGACGATATTTTTCAGTTTACAAAACATAACGATAGATTTCTTACAAAACATATGCGAAAATTTCTCTCAAACTTGTGTATGAAAACTGTGTGAAATGTGTATATCTCGCTCAAAGCTTAAAAATTAAGCTCAAAATTTTGTGTATGAAATATGTATATTTCGTACAACACTTAGAATTCTTACATTTTTCCGATATGAAAATTGTATAAAAAGGTGTAAAATATGTATATAATTGTGTAAATTTTGTAATGTGAGTGTTTTGGAAATTTAAAACAACTTCAATAACATTGTCTTTCATACAGTATTCATACAAATTTAATACAAGTGCAACAACATAGAAAACTTAATATACAATTTTCACAAAAACTCGGCATACAATATTTATCATACAACTTTAATACAAATTTAAATCTCGCTTCGAAATATGAAAAGAAAAAAAACACGCTTTAAATCTCGCGTAGGGCTTTAACTATCAAATTACAGAGCTTTATCACTGCTACCCCAAGAAATAACTGAATCCAATGAAGGGTCATCAACCAAATTAAAAGTCTTTGACAAAAATGACGGAATTAGAGTTTTTCCAGATTTGCATTTTTTCAGATCTGTGCTCTTCGGATACCGCCGAAGCGTGGCATGAACTCACAAAAGAAGACGTCGGATTTAAGGTTACTATTAATCAATCGCAATTGGGATTCTCCTTTTCGGAGTCATCAGTCCATACTTTAACAGAAATGGAGAAAGGCGAGAAAGGGAAGGGTGGATTAAAAATAAAGACAATGACAAAGAGGATTCTCCTTGTCTTGTAACCCTTTGAAACTTGAAACACCCAGTGAGAAAAACTAAGAGGAGGAGATGTTTTGAGGATAGTGGACTTCTAGGAGGAAATAGAGAGAACGGGAGAAGGGGAACATAGGGTGGAGGGCAAATCTGTTCCTAATGAAACATAGAACATGAAAAAGGGGGGGGAAAAGGGTGGTTTTTAATTTTTTCAGATTTGGTATATTTTGTAATTTTATTGGTATATTTTGTAAATAAGGAAAAATATTCTTATGTTTTGTAATATAGAGTCTTAAGTAGTAGTATTAGGTTATTCTCACTTTTATTTTTTATAATATTCACTAATGCTATCTAACTCGTTTTCATAAATTGAATTTCGAACCTGAAATTGACATTCAAAACATCATTACCACGAGATTAGCAACTCAAAATAGATTTTTTATCATTAGATTTTTACTAAAGATGAATAAAATTTTTGCACAAATTTGGGGGAAAATTTAAATTAAATGGGATAACAGGTGTTTTTTTAAAAACCGGCTTGGAGAGAAGAGATGAGAGGTAAAGATTGTCCCACAAAATTTTGATGTCTACAAATATATCAACATATTCAATCAGATAAAATCATACTCGAATTCCCTCCATTTCATTTTATGTGTCTTATTAATTTGTCTTGACGCAAAGTTTAAGAAAATAAAAAATTCTTTAAATTTTGTGATTTAAAATTAAATGAGCATAATGTGCCATCAAAATACTGTTGTGGTTTAAACATCCCATGTAGAATGTGGATATTAAAGAGTTACTAAATGTAAAAAGGAACGTCCTTGTTAAAACAAGGTGTTATGTATACTTCCTAGGTAACTTCTAGTTTGATCAGGGAAAGCATAGAAAATGAATCTGCTCATG
Source organism: Lycium ferocissimum (assembly GCF_029784015.1). Taxonomy (NCBI): domain Eukaryota; kingdom Viridiplantae; phylum Streptophyta; class Magnoliopsida; order Solanales; family Solanaceae; genus Lycium; species Lycium ferocissimum. Next base: position 18,384 of record NW_026714477.1, on the reverse strand, counting down.
AAAGTTACAGATTCAATCAAAAGGAAGAAGCTAATCTCATAAATAAATAATTAAAAAACAGCATTGAAACGATTTATATTGACCAATCAGAATTGCCTTCTAAAATCTATAATTACTTCAAAATGTCCAATTGTATGACCTCCTCCCAAAAGATAATAGAGGCGTGCGAAGGTTTCCTTGAATCGGACGAAAAGTCCGACGAAAGTATTGTGCATAAATTTAAACATAGAGAATAATTACTTTCTCTACATTCACATCGGTAACACGGATTGTGGCTAAATCATGAAGCAAACTCTAGAATTTCAAGTTCAACTCTCAAATGTAACAGTGAGCAAAGTGATGTTGGAATATGTTACAAAAAGCGGTGTGTTAAATATTAGTAGGCAACATAACAGTTGAACATTTAAAGCAACAGAAAAACAATCTTTAGTACATTCATTATATATATACACACACACACTAGACGGCGTATGCCCGTGCTGCGCGCGGGCCCAACACTTTGGATTATAGTGTATCTATGTGTATGTAGTTATGTTTGGGTAGTGATAATATATATATTTTTATACATATAATATATATATATACATATATATATATATATATATATATATATATATATATATATAACACATTATAGTTTGTGCTCCATATCCAAAACTTTATTATATTAGTGTTTGCTATGAGTACAAAGTTGGTAAAAATTTATTAATAATTTTTAAAAGAAAAGACTTGTTTAAAAGGAAACTATTTTCCTCTCTTTGAGATAAAACAATAGTAATATTTAAACATCAGTTGATACTTTAAATTTTAATTCGATTAATTTAAAGGTGTAAAATATTCTATTGTTAATGTATATAGATTGGACCTAAACAATACTTATTATTTTTTATCAAATTTTGATTTGAATAATTCTAATTCAAATTATTAAATTAATTTTAGATGTTTAAAATGAAACAAAATAGAAATTTGATTTTCTATGTAAACGAAGAACTGCTATTTTTTAATTTTTGGTAAATATTCTTGGTTTAGCTCATTTTACTTGTCATGTTTTCTTTTGCAGAGTTTTTTAAGGAAACGTCAATTAGAATTATAATTTGACTAATTTACCTTATTAATTATTTGATCTCCATTTAATACTTTTTTTTCTTTTACGACATTAATCTCTTTTCACATTTATTAGAGTAAGGAAAAAAATGAAAAAGTAATTAAATTCTATCTTATTTCAAAATATAAATATTTTAAGTATATTTATGTTAGTAAACATAACAAATAAATGACATGGTGGAATGGCAAATACAACAGTTAAATATCTAGATTAGATCTTGGGCTAATATAAAAAAAAGAAAGGAAATTATATGGTTTGGCTACTTAACCTTTTGAAGAAAAGCAACAATATGGGGTCCATATTTTTTGTTGTTCAATAATTTCATTCTTTCCATTTAATGGGTGGATACGCGTGTGTGAATGAATCTATTATTGACTTAATGGGGATACTTTGCGGAATTAATGAATATTGTTTGATTTTTTAATATGGGCACTTTTTTTTTTTTTTGACATTTGATTATTTTTTAATATGGGATTCACTTTTTTTTTTTTTTTTATATATATTGCTTGATTTTTTAATATGGGGTCCACTTTTTTTTTATAATATTGCTTGGTTTTTTAGTATATGGGGCCCACCTTTTTTTTCATATTGCTTGGTATTTTTAGTATGGGCCCACTCTTTTTTTTTTTTTAAAGAGTGATTACTGACGACGAAGCATGGATAAATATATATATATATATATATATATATATATATAAAATACACATGCCAATTTATTTTAGGAAAAAATACATATTTGGCCGCTTGACATCCTAAAAAATGTATTATCTCTAGAATATTTGAAGATTTCTAGATAACAAAAAGTAAATGACATCTATCTATTCACATGGACGGATTTTGATCAAGAGTCAAACAAGGTGGTTCTATTTTTTTTTTTCCTTCCTTTCTATTGGGATCGAAATAATCTAATGTTATGCGGAAGCTAATAATTGCAAATATTTGATGATAAATCAAAAACAAAAAAAGAGCATAATATATTGATATGATTTGATCAATTGATCTACATATAAAAACTAATATAAAGCATAAAATCTTATTGAGAAAATAATTTTCCCTAAACAAGACACTTTTTAATGAATACATTGTGGATCAATTGTATTTCTATTGTGAGAAGAAAAGATATTCTATTTGTATGAGTCCAAAACTTCTCTTCCAAGAAAATGAAAGATATGGTAGAGTCCTTTTTCACCAAGAAAATATTTTCGAAGTAAAACACAATTATAGTAGAATCCAAATAATGTATTAAATTCAGGACAAATCTCTCCTTCACCTAAATTTTCTGGCAAAATAATTTTGATCCTCCTTTTTAACATAATCTTGATCATTGCTGCTTGTCCTGGTTAAAAACAAGTTTTTTTTTTATTTGGGTTAAAGATGTAGCAACGGGAGTGTTGGAAATATGACTGAAAATTCATCTCCACTTGTAGTATTCCGAATAAAATATTTATATCGTGAAACTGGTTGTAGCTTGATTTGAAACCGTCTTGAACCTCTCTAAACCATTGACTCTGATACTACTTGTTGACATCGAAATATTCAGCTATTATGCAGAAGCTAATAATTGCAAATCTTGGACAATGAATTAGAAACAAAAGAGAACTATACTAAAAGAGGCATAATATATTGATATGAGAAGAAAGGATAATCTTTTTGTAGAAGTACAAAACTTCTCTTCCAAGAAAAAGAAATATATTTTAGAGTGTAGAGATCTAGTAGCTTAGTTGGTTGACTACTACTTTCACCTTATTGGTGAGGGTTCGAATCCCCACATTGTATCTACTCCCCCATTTCCCCTTCCCCTGCCTCATATGTAATTGAAAAAAAAAAAAAAAAAAAGAAGATATACATGGTGGAGTCTTTTTCCACCAAGAAAAATCTTTTCAAAGTATAACACAATTATGATAGAATCAAAATAATATAGAAAATTCAGAAGAAATCCTAACACTTCCCTTCTCAAATGATGAATGTGAATTACAATTTCTTTTTACTAATTAATTCAAACAAGCAGGACACTCTACGATAATATTCTTGTATAAAAAATGAGACTCTTACTTAAAATCTCATACTTAATTCTTACTTAGTTATATCACCCAGCTGTTGGCGAACTAATAGGTCAATAATTGAACTCTCATCATAAATATTTTTTTAATTCATGATTACTTACTGTTAATATTTAAGTTAGTTGATAATGTACAAATTCTTTAAATTATCATGTATTAAAAGTAAAATTGTTATGCAAATGTCAAACAAAACATCTTACAAATCGTTTTTATTTAAACAAAAAGTCAGCCAAGTTATAAAATTGCGACAAAGTGATTAAAAGGAATTAAAGAAATGATCTTGTGAATCGGATTTATTTGTAATTTACCTCCACAACTATGTGTAAAGTAAACCGACACTAATAAACCGAGAAAAAGTCCGACTAGTGGTTTGGTGTTGAAAATAAATTTTTTGGTTTACAAAATCAAACCGAACCAAACCAACCGATTACCCGTATTCAATTTTTAAAATATTTTATACATAAAAATATTTATTTGTAATGTAATTTATAAATATTTCTTAAATTTTTTCGTAGTTTTTTTTTATCTATTATCATATTATTCAAGCTTGAACTTAGAATTTTGAATGTCAATAAGTTTTATATCTCATGAATATTAGTATCTCATATAAAGTCCAAATCAAAACCAACTCAATACTAATACTAACAAAAGAAATTCAATTTGCCACTAGGAATGACAATAATGTTGGATATTTATTCCTTGGTTTTGCATAATTTGTTTAGAGAGTGAAAATACATAACTTAAGTTTTTTTTTGTCATATAATTAATAATTATTAGCATACTTGTTTTAGCATGACTTAGTATTTTTAGATTTGGTTTTTCTTTATTTATTAATAAGCAATATTTATTTTAACCGATTTTATTATTTTTTGTTGAATATTTTAATACAATGTCATCACTCTTCTCACATAAATTTTCTTATGAAACAAATTATATAGTTGATCTTATTAGGACTAAAAAAATATTTGAAGTAAAAGTTATATATTTTGTATCAAGACTATTCGTGAAAATCGAGGTTGAAAAACCCAAATTTTATTGGTTTGGTTTGTGTAAAATTTAAAAACCTCCACAATTTGGTGAAAAATGTCAAAATTCATGTACACCCCTATTCACAACTATGAAAAAAGGTCAAAATAAGACATCATATACGCTTGACAAACTTCATCCGAAATGAGTGAGTGAGAATGGTGCTTTAAATTAAAAGAGGCATTTCAATCTTTAATTATTGGAAAAAAATTAATTAGATGTTTCAAATATCTCTCAGGATTTGAAACATTTGTTTGAAAGATGTTTGAGACATATAGCATATCCTTCATAATGTTTGCAAATCCTCACTTTGACAAATTTTACAATTTCTTTTCTCTTTTTCTCTCACATTTCAAACAACTAAAAGAGGACGAATATGCGGAGGAAGAGGAGGATGAGGAAAAAAAGGGTATAGAAAATAAGGAATGAGAACAGAAGAAAGATGATGAAAAGGATAAAAGAGAGGGAGATGAAAATTTTGGAATGATTTGAAAATAGAATGAGTCTTTTCAATTTTTTATCTACACATAAAGTTTTAATAATTATAATTCAATTTCAAATTATTTAACTACACTAATTGTTATTGACATAGTCAATACTTCCTCTCCATTCATTCAAAATACAAAATGTTCTTTTAATCGAGATATTCTCAGTAACTGCAATACGCTTGACAAGGGAAAGAGTTAATTCTTTGGATGATCATTCAAATCATAGAATTGACTCAACAAAGTCACTTTATTTGTTTTATATCAAAAAGATCACTTATATTTCATCCATTATCCACATAATAACTCTTATATGAAAAGTACCAGAAAATAGCATAGTCAACCCCTTTAATTTGAAAATAAATCTAATGTTCTCCTATATATAATCTTTGTGCATATTGAAATCATTTAAATTTATCAGAACTAGGTATTTTGGTCTCCTGTCAACCCAATATCGTTAAAATTAATTGGACAATCACCAAAAGAAATTCTATACAAATAAAAGACATTCTAGCGTTTGGAAAAATAATAAAGGCAAAGTATGCATGTCTACATGAACAATATGGTATCACCTAACAAGGTGCGAAAATTGTTTCATGTTCCAAAATAATGATGGTTCTTGGTACGGTGATCAAAAATTTCTCTCAATTATCTAAAACCTATTGCCCCATACAAAAGCAATAAATTTACAGGTATTATAAACAACTACATGCAAGAATTAAAATCTTGAAAAAATCACAGTTAAAGAAGATATTATATTACTCTTCGAATAGTAAGAAATGGTTATAATTAATAATATCACGTGAAAATTAATATGTTCTAGGACAAAAACAATAAATTAGGACAAAAACAATAAATTTTAAAGTGTAATATGTCATCTTTTTCTTTAGTTTTCGTTACATTGACAAGTGATGCATATGGATATAAAAAAACTGGAAACGGGCCAAATACACTTGCATCTTATGAAAAGTAGGCGAATATACTTTTCGTTATGTTTTGAGTCGTTAGACTTTGGAGTTAAATATACCCCTCATCCGTTAAAATTGTCAAAATGGACATCCGATCCTACGTGGCTTTCACACATTTGAAGAGATGGATACCACATCCCATGCCACCTCAACACCCCTAACCCATTTTACCCCTCTCCTCAATTTGTTCTCCACCACTAAAATTTCTTTTCCCTCGGCCATCACTACCGCCATTACCGCCACGACGAACACCCCCTATGGGAGCATTATTCCTTCCTCCAATATACTACTTCCCATTGTCACTACCCACAAGCAAATTGGAAACAAACTTATATTTCCCCTCTAGGAGCATCCCTCTCTTCTTCACTTGGAGAAAGAGCTTCAGCACAGCAAGTCTCGGCTCCTGGCTTGGAGACTCTCCAACATCACATCCATCCTACTCCGTTACCTCAACCTTGACTGCAAAATTGCTTCTCACTACTTCATTCTCTCTTCTCTCAATTCCTGCCTCCACCACCACAAACCCAATTATCAAAACAATGTCAACATCTACAAGCTTTAATGTCATATATATATATATAGCTATTTAATTTACCTTAGATATAGTGATTATTAAGTTTATTTTTATCGAATAATAAGTAGTACTAATTGATAAGATGAATTTAGAAAATAAAGGACATTAACCAAAAGTACATCCGTGTTAGTTTTTGAAGTTCGGAATATGGTGTTGTATCAGGAAATGATATTCGATCTCCTGTTGAATTCAGAATTAATATTCTGTTTATTTTGTTTTCCCAAAACATAATGGATATAACAGTTGGATTCAGAACGGTGTTTTTTTTGAATAATATAGAGATGGTTGTGGTGGTGTTACACTTTTAAATTAATCAAATTAAAATTCAAAGTATGAAATAGATGCTTAAATATTGCTGTGGAGGAAAATAGTTTTCTTTTAAACAAGTCTTCTCTTTTAAATTTTAGTAGTGGAAGGACAAATAATAAAGGGGGCACAAACTATAATGTTATATTAATCGGGAACATAGTGTATGTGTATATACATACATACATATATATATATATATATATATATATATATATATATATATATATATATATATATATATATATATATATATATATATATATATATATATATATATGTATATATATATATATATATATATATGTATATATATTATATAATATATATATATATATATATATATATGTGTGTGTGTACATATATATATGTGTGTGCGCTCGCGCACGTATATATGGATCGGATGTACATTATATATATATATATATATATATATATATATATATATATATATATATATATATATATACCCAAACGCATGAGGGGTTTATTTGGCCCCAAAGTTTAACGTATATATATAGCTATTTAATTTACCTTAGGTGATTATTATTTATTTTATCGATCACAAAGTATAATTGATAAGATATATTTGTACATCCGTGTTTTTATGAAGTTCATATGTACAGGGATATTCGATCTCCTGTATATTTGTTTAATTTTGCCCTTTTATAACGTATAAAAAAATATAAAAAAGAAGAAGTTAATTTTACATTTCGCTGCTCAAGTTTTTAAAAATATTTATATATTTTTTGACACCTTCTGTCCCAATTTAAGTGACACTTTTTGCTTTTTGAAATTCAATTTGACCAAAGTATGAAGCTAAATTGGACTAGATTAAGAGCCGGTTTGGATGAGCTTATAAGTTAATAAGTTAGGTATTCTAACTTTGAGTTTTTTTTTTTTCTCTCTTTGTCTTAAAAACAAGTTTTTAAAAGCACATTTTCTTTTTGGCTTAAAGTATTGAGTTATAAATTTTAATCTTATAATATTGAGTTAGAGCCTCTTTGGGTGGGACTTATTTTAGGTGTTTTTATTTTTTAAGTCAAAATAGCTCTTTTAATCCAAACACCCACCGCCACCCACTCTACCCCGACCCACCTACACCCACTCCCTCACTCTCCAGCCTCACTCTACTACCCACCCACCCCACCCCACCACCAATAACCATTTCTATCATCACTACGACTACTTTTACTATCACAACCACTATTGAAAACCACCACCGCTGACAACTGATACTGTCAGTCGCTACAATACCTACCATCTCTATCATTATAATTATATCAACTGCCACCATTGCTTCCCACCACCGTAATCGCCGCTACCATTATCAGCCACTATAACTATTGCGGTCAATCCTTACTACCAACCGCATCTACCATCATAACTAGCACCGCCACCAACACCATCATCAAGCACCGCACAGTCTTCAACCACCACCACCATTACTGCCAATTACTAGCATCAACCTCCTCCACAATCACAATTATCACCACCACCAACACTATAAAATATCTCTACCATCACTAGCGAACATAGAAATTTCATCTTTTTATGTGATAATAATTTTATTTTATAAGATTTATATTGATTTTTTTGATATTTAGTTATTTTTTTATTTGAATTGTATATTTTTATTATGCTTAAATAAATACATTATGAACATTCAAATGTTAAAAAACAAACAACGTTAATCATTCATTGTTAGGAAAATAACCCTCTCTGACTATTTAGGAATCATTCATTGTTGGGAAAATAACCCTCTTGACGATTAGGAAAAAATAATTACCCGAAATAGCTCATGTTTGTAAAATTAACCGAAATGGCCCAATTGTACCCCTCACTTCAGAAGCTTGTTGTATATTTGTACCCTTACTATAATTGAAAAAAAAATTATATATTGTTGTATACAATTGAATTTTCTTGGATATAAACACCTCTTATACATTATTATACACTCTATACATTATTATACAAAGTTGATATATTATCTACTCCAGATGTATATTATTATACAGTCAGACTTCTCTATAACGACACTCACATATAACAACATCTCTCTATAACAACCAAGTTTTTTTGAAACCAATTTTTTATGTTATATTTTACTTCTCTATAACAGCATTTCACCTATAACAACAGCAGCCAACTTTATGACAGTACGCTCTTTGTAAAATTACCCCCCATATAACAGCTATGTTCTTTTTTTTGGTAATATAATAATTAACCATCTTTATATAAATAGAATACCTATGATTACCAATAATAAGTGTAGAAATTTTGACCATTTAATACACTTTTTATGACAAAAAAATATAATATGAATATATATATTTTGATCATTTAACTGTCTTCCTTCGTTATATAAAGTGTGATTAAGCTTAGAATTTAACAACTAAATTTGAAAATTAGATTTTATGCATCTTTTTTGCCTATAACATCAAAGTATTATTTAAATGATAATGTTATTATGAGTGTATAACAATTATTCTCTATAACAACTGGAATTTTTTTAAACCGACGACAATGCTGTTATAGAGAGATTTAACTGTATATTATGAAAAAATGACTATGTGGGTGCAATTTAAAAATATAACTAAACAAATATAATTTTATATGCTAAATTATACATTTTTAAAATTTTCTCTTCATTGTTCATATTTCTATTATATAGAAGCCCCGTAAGGGGACGAACACAACACCCCGTGGTTGTACCATGGGCTTTAAAAATTGTACCCGCATTAAATTCTTGTACCATGAGCTATATAATTTGTATACTTTATCCAACTATTTTTATATCCCATGTAGACACATGTGAGCTAATACTCAAAATCCCCCCCAACGTTTGACCAAAATCCCAACTACACACCTAACCTTTGCGTTGGTTCTATTACCCCTCTGGACAATTTTTTTCAGTATTAAAATGCCCCTTTTTGCTTTGATGTGGACAAGAGCGTGACCGCACCGCTCGGTGGCGCGTTATAGCCTTTAAAAAAGCATGCGATGTGTTTTAAAATGCCAAGAACCGCCACATGATGCCACATAGATAAATTTAGAACCCTCCATTTTTAGGCTACTTCATCTTCTTCTTCACCCTATTTAATACCCATCTCCATTTTTTTTTGTCAAAATAATACCCATTATAAATTTAGAGCTAGGATAGTGATTATTCTTATAATCACTTTGTTTTCAAATCAAATTCAAAAAAAAAAAAAAAAAAAAAAAAAAAAAAAAAACGAAAATCTGAAAAAAAAAAAAAGGTTGAAAATCTAATCTTGTTAAAGAAAATCTGATTGGAAGTTGCTTGTTTGGAGTTGCTACTTGTTGCTTGGTTGGAGTTGTTTAAGCACTAATTCTTTGAGTTGATTTGGGGAGAAAATTAAACTCCATTGCTAGAATTTTTGGAGAAAGCTATGAAGAACACCAAGTGGGTTTTCTTTAAATTCTTGATTGTTTGATCAAATTAATGGATGAACTTTGTTCTACTTGGTGTTAGGAAGCTTCCTTTCACATTTGGGTTCTTTTGGATTATATTTGAGGAAGTTGGTGATTTTTTTTTTTTTTTCAACTCCTAATGAAGAAGAAGATGATGATGATGATGTTGATGAAGATGATGATGAAGATGAAGGAGAATTGGGTATGGGTTTTCAGATCCTCATACTAAAAATAGAGTATGGAAAATTGAGATTTTTTTTTTTTTGAAGAAGAAGAAGAGTAGATGGATGGAGGAAGGGGGCAAATTAATAAAAAATGAGGGGAAATTAAAGATGTGGCACGTGGGCCAGGCGCGTGTGGACAAACACCTGTTAATAATTGGGGGTTGTCATATTGGTACCATCGGCAAAAAAGGGGCATTTTAATATTGAAAAAAATTGTCCGGGGGTAATAGGATCAACGCAAAGTTTAGGTGTGTGGTTGAGATTTTGGTCAAACGTTGAGGGGTATTTTGAGTATTAGCTCAAACACATGTCATAGTACCTAATATTATTTCCCTTCTCATGTATAGACATATGCACTTTAAATTTAATTCTTCGACATATTTATTTCCTCCGTGCGCTTTTACTTGTTCACTTTTGACTTTTCGTGTTCTAACTGAATATTTATTCTCTTCTCATCTATAGACATATGCAGTTCAATTTTAATTCTCCTACACAAATTTATTTCCTCCGTGCACTTTTACTTGTTCACTTTTAACTTTTTATGTTCTAGCTGAATATTTATTCTCTTCTCATGTATAGACATATGCAGTTCAATTTTAATTCTCCTACACAAATTTATTTCCTCCATGCACTTTTACTTGTTCACTTTTGGCTTTTTACATTTCTATTATATTTCTATTATATATAAGCGGCTTGGGGGGACGAACACGGCTCCCCAAGCTTGTACCAACAGCTTCACGAATTGTACCCACATTAAATTCTTGTATTATGAGCTATATAATTTGTACACTTTATTCAACTATTTTTATATCCCATGTAGACATGTATCATAATACTTAATATTTATTCCCTTCTCATGTATAGACGTATGCACTTTAAATTTAATTCTCCGACACATTTATTTCCTCCATGCACTTTTTTTTTTTTTTTTTTTTTTGGTAAGTAAAGGATTTTATTTACCAAAGTGAACGTTGTGTACAGCTTAATATCTTGAGTTGGACAGAGTCCCAACCTCAAGTCACGCTACAATCTGTATACTGCCTACTTCACCTCTATGCTACCAAAATTATCAAGGGTAAAAATTTAAAGCCTGTAAAATACTAGCTAATTTTGGGAAAGCTGCTCCTCTTCCATGCACTTCCTGGATGATCTTCCTCACCAGCTGCTCAGGTGTTCTATTCTTTTGTTGGAAAATCCTTTGATTCCTCTCAAGCCAAAGATGGTATCGCCACGGCAAAGACCATTCTATATATATGATAGCAGGTGCAGCTTTTCCTTTTGCCCTTCGGCTTGCCCACTCGACTTCTTCCCTCCAGTTCATCACCCCTCTGTGAATGCCTTGCCAGGTAAGTAATTTTTCCCATACCAGCCTAGAAAAATTGCAGACAAAGAATATATGTTGGTGATCCTTCTTCTCCACCTCACATAGCGGACATAGTAAGCTCGTTTGGATTCCCCATTTATCCAGTCGATCTCGTGTATACAGACGGCATTGGATTGTTAAATATAGCACAAAACTCCATTTAGGACTTGGTTATTGCATATAAGCCTCCTCCACTCAACTTTTGGGTAGTCGCCCCTAAGCTGCTTATATACATCTTGGATAGAGTAGTTAGCAGCTTGCAGGATTGTCACCTTGTCCAAATTTGCCTCAGTAAGATATTTCGCAGCCTGCAGGATCTTTTGGATTAGCCAAGAGGCTTGTTTGGTAATCACATCCCAAGCTGCTCTCCCCTTTATATAGTATGTGTGTACCCACATTATCCATAGCTTATCCTTCTTCTTGCTAAGACTCCATAGTTGCTTCACTATGTGCGAACTTTATTCCATGTATGCACATCGGTAATGTTCGGCCCACCGACGATCTAGGCCGGCAAAGTTGGTCCCGTACCTGGGCTTTGTTTTTTGACTCGGCTACACCGTCCAAAGGAACTTCGACACTTCTTGTTTCTATTTTTTGTAGGATTTTCTTAGGCAGAGGGAACATTTGGGACCAAAAGGATTGCACTGCTATCAGGACACTCCTCAACAGTTGCAAGCGGCCTGCATAAGATAGAAATTTAGTTGTCCAACTAGTGATTCTTCCAAGCATCTTCTCAAGGATGGGTTGGCATTGAGCTACAGTAAGTTTCTTAGAACTCAAAGGGACCCCAAGATATTTGAATGGCAACTTCCCTATCGAGAAACCAAGTGTTTGAGCGATACTTTGCTTGATGGGCTCCGGAACCCCTCCAAAGTATATGCTACTCTTACTCTGATTTGCTATAAGGCCAGACGCATGAGAAAATACTTGGAAACAATCATATAACTTTGATGTAGATGCCTTATCTCCTCTACAAAACAGTAACAGATCGTCCGCAAAGCTCAGCTGTATGATGTTTAATTTTTTGCACCTCGGGTGATCCTGAAAATCAGGGGCTGTTCTCAATTTTTCCAATAGCCTAGTAAGATATTCCATTGATAGCACAAATAAGTAAGGGGACATAGGTTCCCCTTGTCTAACCCCTCTCTTAGCAGCAAATGGGGCAGTTGGATATCCATTTATAAGTATAGAGTATGAAAGCAGTTCTTACACATACCATTATCCGGTTGACAAAGCGCTCTGAAACTTGTAAACCTTGTAGGACTTGCTCAAAAAATTCCACTCTAGAGAATCGTAGGCCTTTTGCGTATCAATCTTGATCATGCATCTAGGTGAAATTGTTTTCCTCGTAGCGTTTGATTAATTCATGGCTTAGGATCACATTGTCATTTAGGCTTCTTAGGGCACAAAACCGATGCATCCTTTGTCCACCAAAACATCCATTACGAGTGGAGTCTTTGAGTGAGCATTTTTTATATAATTTTGTAGAGTGTAGTACGACGAGATAGGCACGTAGTCTCTAATGGTGGTAGGGTGCTTTATTTTGGGAATCGGAGTCACCAGGTGCTATTGATTGGGGCATACATGACACTGGTTTCAAAGAATTTTAGGATTGCATTACTAACATCCTCTCCAATAGTGGACCATGCTTTTTAAAAAAATAATGAATTGAATCCATCACATCCGGGAGCCTTCATATCATCGATCCCTTGTAAAGCTTGCAAAACATCCTCTTTTGTAAACGGCTTTATAAGTTGCAATTGCTGCTGCCTGTTTAGTCTAGCCCCATTTTTCATGATTGCAGGATGAATCGCTGGTAAATCTGAGTTGGTGGTGCCAAGGAGTTGCTGGTAGAACCCTACCACTTCTGTCTTGATCCCATCACTGTTGTTAACAGATGCCCCATTTTCAGTTGTTAGTAGCAGAATTTGGTTTTGGGCTTTCCGACCCTTCATACTTGCGTAGAAAAAGCTTGTATTCGCATCCCCCAGTTGGAGCCATTTGACCCTCGATTTTTGCCTGTATATGCTTTCCTCTATGCTGCTCCATTTATATAATTCGGCCCTAATTCCTCTTTCATTCTCGAACAAATCAGCAGTGGTTTCAGTTGTCCTCATCTCGCTTTGTATATTCTTCAAGGCATCTCGCAGCTGTTGCACTTTCTCTGTGGCCCCCATGTACTCCTTTTTATTAAGAGCTTTTATGACCAGCTTAATATTCTTGAGGTTACCCACACTCCTTTCATTCCTCTATTTTGTACAACCCAGTTACTCTGTATCCCTTCTTTGAAGTTAGGGTGCTCTCTGTTAAACGGTTATAGAATACGAAAGGCTTAGCGCCGGTTCTCTAGCTCGTCCACTTCAAGGCAAGGGGTGAATGATCGGAAAAACGAGGGTCACGTATGTGCTTTGCATTCTTGCGTGTGCAACATCCATTTTGCATTAACTAACGCTCATCTATCCTTGCTAAAGACATGGCTATTAGTCCATGTAAAGGTTCTCCCAAGCATGTTGCCAATTCGGACATACCACAATCCTCCGTGGCTCTTAAAGTCTCTTGTTTCATAATCTTGTATTTCACTTCCGTGTGTTCTATCCTCTTTCTCTAGAATTGTGTTAAAATCTCCCAATCAACCGGGGATCTCGCGTTCCTCCGTATCTCCACCGAGTTCGTCCCAGCACGGTCCTTTCTTTGTGTTGTGTATAAACACTTGCAAACCGCCAAGTAAATTGAAATTCTCGGTTAATTACGTATACACAGAACGTGCCCCGTATGAATTGTGGATGCGTCTCATGGGGGTGAATTGTATCACGCTAAGGATCCCGACCAACGGTCTCCCTCTAACGTTAGCGAAGCATTAGTGCACCGATCCCGTCAGGTGCGGTTATTAAGGATCATTGCAGCTTTATTCTCAGTAACTCTATGCTCACTAATTGCTATAAGACTAACTTTATTTGCGACTAAAAACACCTTCATCTCCTTGTGCTTCACCATATTATTAAATCCTCGTACATTCCAAGTCACTATCATTTAGATGTATTAAAATTCGTACCAGCTTCCATCCCTTCGCCGCCGCCACTTCCCCCATTATATTGCGCTATTGCCATAGTGTTACTAGTCCCTGGTTGCTCACGGCTAAGGAACCTAGTATTAGGACCAGTTACCTGCCGAGTTAATTGGTGTGCTTTCTTTGTTGCGGTTGCCCCGCTTACTTACTCGAATCATCGTCGTCTTGTGGCGTGCCATTCGACACCTCCCGCATTGCTAAGTGCTAGTTCATCGCCTACTCTTGTTGCCTTTGTGACGATACCACCCCGCGCTGCCATTCTTGCCTTTGTACTTGCTTAGGCTTGGGAATTGGCACGTTTGTGTCTTATAACGTCTGCTCGGTGCAAGCCTCTGGTTTGCTTCTTAACTTGACATGTGTGTCCAACTTGCAAACAAACTAGACAATATATATCGGCCCAATCATACCACACCCTTTGAGTGAATGTTTTCCCCTTTGAATCTTGTACTTTGATGGTCGTAGCGGCGGCCTCGTGATATCAACTTCACAAAATTCGAGCATATGAAATCCTGCGTCTTTGCGTGGTGCGGTCGTCGGCATCTGAGAGGTTGGCCTAAACTACTCCCTATTTTGCCTAGAGCTGCTGCACCCCAGCAACTAAGGGGAAGATACGAAGTTTAATCCATAAGGGAATAGTTGTTAGTATCTCATCATTGAAATTAAAGTCCTCGGTCCATGGCTTCGTTATGACGGCCGCTTGTTTAGTGTGTGTGGACCCAGCACATATGCGTCTCTGTCTACCTCCTTTCTCAAATCGCCCAAAAATACCCGTCATTGTGGTAATACACTTTCTGGGTTTGGTTGCGAACCTCCCTTGTGCTACAATAAATCGTTCAATTGCTCCTATACCACAGCTGCTGATTTCCACTTGTTAGTTTCAGCTACAATATCTTCTTGTACCAGCTCAACCACCTTTTCACCATCGACAATTTTAGGGGGAAAGAAAGTTAGCGACATTCCTCTCCCTGCTAGCTTATTGTTTTCAAAGCATTAGTCCGGGTTCTTCTTGTTTCCTGCGGTGACCGAACACCTTTCTCGCGCTCTGATCCCCCTCTACCACCTTGTCTTTTGCCGCCGCGATTTTCGGACGGTGAGTTGTTCCCTCCGTGGTGTTGTTGGGACTCTTCAAGCTTCCCCCCTGTAGCGAAGTTCCTCCCTTATGTTTTGATTGAAGCGCTGGCCAGTTCTCCGGTGTGGCCAGTGGCGCCTTGCCCCCACCAGTCGAATCTCCTTCCACGCCGTCCTAGGGTTTTGTTGCACACCACCTATTTTGCCTTCCTTGGGTGTTGCTGCTAGTATCATCTCCACTGCTTGTCTGATGTCCTCAGTCCGATCTTTGGCAGCATCTTTCCGTGGTCGACCTCTTCCCATTCCGACAAGCGTAAGTTAGCACACGCCTATCGTGCGCCAAAACAGAAAGAGAGAGAGTCTTGGGATGATTATATTTTAGCTAGCTAAAGGCACTTATCCTCCATGCACTTTTACTTGGGATGATTATCCTCCATGCACTTTTACTTGTTCACTTTTGACTTTTCGTGTTACTAACCCAATATTTATTCTCTTCTCATGTATAGACATATGCAGTTCAATTTTAATTCTCCTACACAAATTTATTTCCTCCATGCACTTTAATTTGTTCACTTTTGACTTTTCACATTCTTTGAGAAGTAATAAATCTCACGTGGATATATGCCACAGTGCTGAATATTTATTCTCTTCTCATGTACACACGAGTGCACTTCTATTTTAATTTTCCGACACATATTATTTCCTCCATGCACTTTTACTTGTTCATTTTGACTTTTCACGTTATTTAAGAATTAATAAATGAAGTACTACTTCCGTTCCATATTACTTAAGCACGTTACTATATCTGACTTTTCACGTTCTTTAAAAATTAATAAATAAAATATTTCTTTCGTCCATGTTCTTGTGGCATTCTATACTTGACTTTTCACGTTCTTTAAAAATTAATAAAAATTCAGTACTCCCTTCGTCCATATTACTTGGCCACATTACTAAAAATATATGTCTATTTTTCTATTCAATATTTATCTTCTTTTCTACTTCTATTATCCCCGTTTTTGTTATTTGTCAACACTTTAAATGCGAAGAGAGACGAACAATAGCAATTTGTACCAAAAGTTATTTTAGTGCTCCTACATAATTTGTTCGCTTTTGACTTTTCACGTTCTTTGAAAATTAATAAATAAAGTATATATTTTATCATAATATCCATATTTATTGGTATATTGTCTCAATAGCCTCAGAAAATGATTTGAAAATGAATAATTAATGTGAGAGGTAAAATAAGAAGAACATTTTTTTTCTGTGATTTTTTTCCTTGATATGTTAACGTCAACAAGTAAAAGTAAAGGGAGGGAGTGACATTTATCGTCGTTTTCCTTCATTGTCAATACTTTACTTATTTACTCTCCTTTGCAGTCTCTGATTATTATTTCTTTACATTTATAAAGTGTATTACTTTATATTTTCATTTCAGAATTAAAATTTGGTGATTAATGATATAACATATATCTTTCTAATTTTGATTTCTTTGTAACAATTAATATTAATTTAGTAAAAATATTTTAAATATTTTAATGCAATATATACAACAAAATGGTTCTTATGTTTGGATCTGAACAGTTACTTAATTGAAATGGATATACATATAAAATATTAAAGAATTTAAAAGAAAAAATTTAGAACCAAAATATTTATTTTCCCTCATATTCTTACTAATTTTCTTTTACATCAATGAACAACTTTCATTGTCATGATAATGATAAAAAGGTCCAATTCTTTCCATCTCAAAGACTTTTAATTACAACTAAAGTGATAGTACATAAAATACATTTTGTATATATAATAACAATTAGAATGTTTTTAAAAGTTATTTTAAAAATACAAACCTTAAAGGCTTGGCTAATTAAAGCGAATGAACGTGTTCGACAGTGCATCGCACGGCAGGTGTTGCTAGTCTAAGACCTCGTTTGTTTACATTAAGATTAAGACATCAAGATACGAATACACGTACGAATATTAAGATGTGTATTAAAATCTAGATGTCCGAATGCAATCTGCGCACGAAAATTAAGATCTTGTCTACCTGGATACGAACATTTTAATGTTTAAGGCTTGTTTGTTTTCAATAATGTTGAATGTGCTTATGGAATTAACCAATATTTTAATAAAATATTATAAAAATATCATTTCAGCAAAATAAATTTATTTTTTGATAGATAGAAATATTTTGAATATTTATATTTGATAAAAAAATATGAACTATCTAAAATGTAAATAAAGTTAATCCATACATCAATATAATTAATTAGTGGCACATTGTAACACAATTTTTTAAAGAATTTGTGCTTATTATTAGAATGGCAACCCTTTCTCTATCAACTGAAAGTGATAGAGAGCTGTTATGGTCGAATCCCACAAAGATGTTTTCTAATGAGAAACTTTATTAAAATAAGAAAAAAGGAGTAAACTTTTCAATGTTTGACACAATTTCTGAGCGTTCTTTGTTATTTCTTGAAGCTTGGTATTATGTATTAAGTTTCAAATTTGATTAGAGGGTTATGTACTATTCAAGTTTTTTTTTTAATTCATTGTTATTGTCTTATAGAGTCACTGAGATCTTTCAAAGATTGAGAAGTGAAGATAGGAATTTTATTGAGAAGATGAATTCGCTCATGTTTAATTTTTCTGTCGCAGATTAGATCATGAATTGGGTAAAAATACATTGGAATTCAAATAAAGTTT
>NW_026714476.1:0-38381 GCF_029784015.1 Lycium ferocissimum | reverse complement strand
AAAAAGTCATGAATTTTGGCCCATTTTTCAAATAATGGCCAACTTTCCATAATTCATTTTTTGGTCCCAAATTTTTCCAACTTTCATTCTCTAATTTTTTTCCTTATTCCAATCTTACCCTTAACACTTCATACCAACAAAAGATGAATATGCACTTATGCATTGAGACAAAATCAACAAAGCCGGAAATTAAAAGTCTTGTCCATACCTCGTCGCAACCAACTTAGAATATTCCAACGTACGAAATACGGGGTGTAACACGTCGGCTCCGATCCATTTAACCACTTGTCCCGCGTCCGGGACGATATCATATCATTCTCCAACTGATCAGGTGGCTGTGCGCCTATAGCGCGCACTGCCTTTTCCCCTCTTCCCCATATACATGTACATATACGTGTACTTATACATGTATCGTGTGCATATATCATGTAAGCATGCGGGGAGAGCCCAAAGAAGAGGTCATGTATCCGTCGGAGTGACGTAAGGTCGGTAACCTCCGATTACTTTATGGAATAATCATGGGCGCTTTGTCTCACCTTGAAGGGACAATTATAAGGCGAGACTAACAATAAAGGATAACATCACGAGAACATAAAACAGAATCATGACATATCATTTCATATACTTTGAAACCTTGAAATAGTCATTATTCAAAAATAGCTTAACATTTCATATCGTCATATTCGTGGTAAGAACAGATCCTTGACATATTCGTCATATATGTTTTCCCATGTCTAGCATCATCATTGTCGTCATAAAGTCATAGTCGTTGTTTTAGTCATAAAACTTTCAAAATCGTAAAACTTGGATTTTTGAAGAAAAATGAATATTTTGGAAAACCTTTATAAGCTTTTAAGAAGGAAAAATACCTTGGAACCATTACTTCTAACTTTTGGGAATGAGAGCGTTATGGAAGCATTTATAGAATCTTACATACGAATCATGCCATAGAAAGAAAAGGGACGAGCCTTAACATACCTGCGCCGCGCCTTACTAGCTACGCTTGTTTGTCCAACTTGTTAGTCTACATTCAAGAAGATCGACACTATCGTTAGATTCATCAACATATACTTGTCTTAACCTTTCAAGTACATTTACTTATGGTCTACCGAAATTTCGGCAGCATCTCCCCTGTAAATATATACCACCCCAGAATCTACTCGGCCAATTTAAATCAACAACAATCCGGAATTCAACCCGGCCAAACTATCAACAATACCAATAATTATTCTAGCAACACTTCAATATCCAATTCAATTCAATTCAATTCACATAATCTTCCAACAACTTAATCAACACACTTCTTCATCCGAAACCTTCTATTTCAACAACAACCATACGTCTCATTGTCATTCATGTACGCTAGCTTTAACCACAACCTTCATTCTACATTACATGATCCATAACGACAACAACTAAAATGTCAATTTACATCAATTTACCTTAACTTACCAAATCGCCTACTATTCGGTTACAACAACTTCCTACATTTTCATGCATTTCCCTCCATCTCTATACATTCCAACAACATAAGATTTCATGAAATTTATTCATTTCTTTCCATGCAACACAACACAACACCACGACCAATCCATGCAACACAATTCACGGCTACAACCAACATCCATAACTCAACAATCAAATTACTAAATAATATTAATTCATCACTTCACTTCAACATAACACATATATTCGGCCAACATGCAACACACATATTTTCATATGTTTCATCCATTTCTTCAACCTACACATACACCAAACATTCATAACACTTAAAAGAAAATTGGTTCTTACCTTTTTCTCTTCAACTTTCCATAGCTTAAGATCATGAACTTGTACACATGAATGATTTTCTCGTTCAATGAATCTTCCATGTTGTAGAGGACGTTTCATTTGCTTGGAATACTAAGGAAAAATAATTTTCTCCTTCACTCTCCCTAGGCCATGTTTGGCCGAACCCCTCTCCCTTCTCTTCTTTTTTTTTTTTTTTTTTCTTTTGCTTGTTCTTTCTTTCTCTTCCACTCTCCTCAACTAAAAGATGACCACATATATTTATATATATGACCTTGCAAGCATGTGAGGGGCACATACCCCTCCCCTTCATTCTTCTTTTTTCTCTAGAATTTTCTTTTCTTTTCTTGACTTTTCTTTTATTTTCTTCAAATTTCCAAAAGATGACTAATCCTTTCTTTGTCTCTTTTCCCCTCTTTTCGGCCACATGGCCTTTTTCAAGAGATTTCTTGATTACTCGTGAAATGACCATTTTGCCCCACGACTTTCTCAATATTATCATTTTGTCCACGACCTTCCACGCATTATTTCCACGGCCCATTTTGCGAATTTCTCTTCTTGCCCCTAGCCTTTCTTAATATTTCCGTCCAATAATATTCATAAATAATATTCATAACCAACTCGTTCATTAAAATTATTTTAGAACATAGTCTTGTCCTTAACTTTTCACCATTGCCTCACAATATCCGAACGTACGAAATACGGGCTATAACAAGATCTACGCCAGAATTTACGGACCGTTAAAATTCTATGGTCCGTAAATGGAAACGTAGATTGTGGGAAAGAAAATTAGGCTTACCGATCCTGATTTATGCCAAAATTTACGGACCATTAAAATTATACGGTCCGTAAATGGAAACATAAATAAGGGATAATCTGAACCAATCACTGTTGCGGTTCTACACCAGAATTTACGGCCCATAAATATTTCACGAACAGTAAATGGAAGCATAAAACTACATCATCTCAGATGTCCACATCATTAAAATTTCCAGGCAATTGACCGTAGAATGGTCCGCAAAACATTCTATGATCCATAAATTATACCGTAAAAATGAGGCCTTAAATGAAAAAATGACGGTTAGGGTTTATGACCCAACAGCGTACAACCATTCCCACATATACTCTCCTATTCAATTACTAACAACCCATCCCCTCTCCCACTCAAATTCAAAAGCCTTACTTCTCCCACTCACCCTCAATCCCTAAATTCTCTCCACCTTCCACTCTTGTAACCTTCCCATTACTACCCAATTAATACCCATAAATTCATCCTCCATTAAATCTCATTCACCCATAATCACCACACCACCACCACATGCATAACATGCTTGGAAATTTTCATTGATAGTGCAATTTTTCTGTTTCAACCAAGTAATCCTCAGGTATGTTGCCTCTTTCACTCCTTTATTGTTATGTGTTGTAATGCATAAAGGTGAGGCTAACAAATACGTATTCATTTTTCTTATGAAACTTGATTGCAAACCAATATGATTTCATTACATGGGTATATAAAATCATGAATTTAGTCAGGGGTGGGTTGTTGGTTTGGTTGCATGATATTGGACTTATGGATGACAAGTAATCGAAACCTCCATTGAGTCGGAGGGATTTTCGATTTTCGATTTCAAACTTTGAAGGCACAATTCGTTATGTCCGCCAACTGTTCGATTAAATGCTCGAATGATAAAAATTTCAAAAAAGGGTGAAGTCTGAGTAACCCCGACCTTATGTGAATGTGTAATGGATTAATGAAGCAATAAGAATAAGTTGGCCATGAATGAAGTGTGATATTCAAACTTGGGATAAAAAATGGTCACTGTTATATAGAAGGTATTTTACGGTTAGATTAACGGTCCGTATATTTTTTACGGACCGTAAACCTGTGTCGTAAAATGCTCTACTGTATAATAAACTCACAGTTCCTCTTTTGCGATGCAACTTACAGACCATAAAAATTTTACAGACCGTAACTTGTATCGTAAAATAGGTTCCCTGAGTCCTGAGTTTTTGTAACCGATTTACGGTGGGTTTTACGGACCGTAAAATTATTACGTACCGTAAAGCTTCACCGTAAAATGGAATTTCTATACCATGATTCCCTGTAACCAATCTACGGTACCTTTTATGGAAAGTAAACCCTTTTACGGTCCATAAATATTTTACAGTCAACTATAACACTTGTCCAGGATTAGTGTATGAGATCCTAGCATGGTTTTATTCATTTTCCTTTCCTTTTTATGCTTTTTATTATCAAAAGAAAAACACAAAAAAATATTTTGCTTTTGTTTTCTTTAGTGTATATACTAAAGCAGCAGGGAAGGGCAGGGGTCGAAGTCAGCAACTAATCAGAACTAGACTTCGTGACCAGTCCCCTGGTCCTTCGGATGCGGAGATGGAGGATCTCACCCCTCTGGCTAGACTACCCAGCAACGGCGCCAAAATTTGATACGCTCAAATTACAACAAAACATGGCGTAAAGCGGACGATGTCAAATATAATAACCCAACTTGGTTGGGGTCGAATCCCATGCGGAATATGGTGTGATAAGGTTACTCATGTAGTTGAGTACTTTCTTGCGGTTTAGTTTCGTATTCCGTTAAGTTTGTAAAAGATTGTTTGGTTACTAACTAATAGCTTTTGATAATAGAATGAATTAAAGAAACCAAGGTTGTGTCCCCCTTTTGATAAAGTGTATGCTATGTGTATTGATCTTGATATAGTTCTAATGGACCATTGTACGAATGCACTTAATCTCTAGTTGAATCCCTATTATTTCCCAAATAGTTAAGTAGTATTTCTCTTTATGATTTTCCCAAATATAAAAGAGTTGATATGAAGACCGGTTAATATGTGCCAATTAAATTCCTCTTATTCCTAAGTGAATTTATTAAACGAGGGTTAACGCCTCGAGTTCTTGTTACTTTGTTCTTACCAAAACCTAACTTATTTTCCCAAATAAAACAAGGTTTATGGCGTAAGTTAATGATTGCAACCATCAACTAACAATGAAGAATAAAGAATAAGTAAACCCTAACAATCTATTATGCATATATCAATTCCAATTCCCAATCAGATTGTTATATCCCGTGTTTTTGCACATTCGGGAAATTTGGACATAATTGTGATTTGTAAGAATAAGGCCATGCTTTGATTTTATGTGGTGTGTATGTTGCTACTTATGGAAAATATTGACACGAGAACGTTGGACAAGGTCTGAGGGCAAACTTGAAATTTTGGAAATTAGTCCCGGGAATTTTTAAAATAGGATCCATGATGAATTGGGCTCAAAATAAATAAGAGAAAATGAGGCCCATCATTAAGGGGGTGGCCGGCCAAGGCCATATGGCCCAAGGCCCATATGGAATTAAAATCCATGTGATTAAATAAGATGGCCACCACATTATTCTTCATAATTCCAAGAACTTTCAAGAAAAAAAAAAGAAAGAACTTGGAGAGCAACAAGCCAACCTATTCGGCCAACAAAAAAAAAAAAAAAAGTTTCCAAGCCTTCAACTTTGATCCAAAAATCTCTTCCTTCTTGAATTCTTGACAAGTTCAAGACGCTCTTCGACGTGATATAATTAGTTTAGCGAAAGAACCACGTTTACGACAAGTTGAAATTTGAAGAAAAAGGTAAGAATTCTATGTTTTATGTTATGGGAGATGTGAGTATGTTATAACGATTAGAATTGAATGGAAATCATGAAATTATGATGTGTGTGTGTGTGCATGGCCGTGTGGTGCATGTGTGTGTTGTGGCCGTGTGTAGTATTTTGCATGAAAGGAGAATGGTTCAAGTTGGCATGAAAAATCCATTGTTAGGTTGTTGTAGGGAAATTATATGATTTTATTCTAGTTTTATGTTAACATGGAAATGAAATTGTTAGGATGCAAATTATGATGATTGTTGATGAAATTGGAAGATGGAAATATACTATGAATATGTATGTTAAAGATTAAAAGTTTTGGATGCATTACGGCTTTGGTGGAAAGTTTGTATATCTTGTGAATATTTTGTAGAAATGATATGAAATGTTTCCGAATTGTATTTGAATGGTTTTGGATTAGTAAATAGATATGAGAATGTTGACATGAAGTTGGAAAGGTGAAGCCGGAATGGAAGCTATAGCATTATGTTGGAAAGAAGATTAGATGTGTTATATGGTGATTTGTAGTGATTGTTGTTGTTGTTGTTGGTGTTGTGTTGGGCTATTGTTGTCATTTAAGCCGAGTTTAATGCTCGGGGATGTTGAATGTATAGGGGAAATGCTGCCGAAATTTCGGTAGGCAAGTATGGATCTAAACTTAAATTCTTAAAAGCTTGTAACTCACATTTGGTAATTATGACCAATTGTAGATTTTGGTAAAAACGGGAGTTGGGCTCAGACGAGCGTAAGACGCGAATAAGGTATGTAAAGCCGATCTTTTCTTCTTTTGGCATGGCCTAGTTCTACTAGGTTAAGATCGGAACCTCGGGGACAATTCTGCTCTTAGAAATCCGAGTTTGATTTGGGATACTATTCATTCAGCGCAACTGAACTATAATCCTTATATTTGATTAAAAGAAAGCTTAAACCTTTGTAACCGTTGCAAACGTATCTGGATCGTTCCGAAACTCTTTTGGATGGCTTTAGGGAGCCTAATGTTTGTAATTTATGTTCGCCGCCTCGACTTGACCCGAGGTGGGCCCACAGTCCCGAGACTTTTGTATTGCTCCGTTTGACTTATTTTCATAACGATATTTGAAAGGCATTTAGTTCTCACTACTTTGCATGTACACATGGTTGCTAATCTTTTTATGCTAACTCAGATTTTCTTGAAACGCGTTTATGGTTTACTAATGATTTTTTTTTTAAAGAACTAGTTTTGTACAAAGAAACATAAAATTGATTTTTTTTTAAAACCACTCCGACGGGGGTGTGAGATTCTAATACTTAGACTGTTATATCCCGCATTTTGTACGTCGGAATATTTTAAGACAATCGCGGGAAGTTAAGGACAAGATTATTTTTCGACGTTGTTTTAGGACGTAAGTCGTTTATGAATTGTATTGGAATGGAGCGTTAAGGATAAATTCGGAATAAGGAAGAATTGGAGGCCAAAAGTTGGAAGACAATTTCATGAAATGGCACAAGTGTATATTATATATTTATGAAGTTGAGTATGTGTGTGTGTGGCAAGGGATGACTAGGCTCAAATTTAATTATGGACCAAGCCCAATTAATTAGTCATCTTTGATGACTTGGAAAATTCTTGAAACTTGGAGGGAAAAAGAAAAGAAAACTCTAGAAAATTTGAGAAAATTGGTGGAAATTAAAGGGCACATGACCGGCCATGTGCCCTCTTGGATATATATATATATGACAAGTCTTGAAGAGGAAGACTAATTCAACACTTTGCTAAGTCTAGAAATTTCAAGAAAAAGGGGAGAAAAACAAATAGGGCCATTCGGCCATGTACAAACCGAGAGAGCCAAGAAAAAATCTGATCATGGAAAATTTCTTCCTTCTAGATTTCCTACTAAGTGAAGGGTCCTCTTTAACATGGAGTGGTTGGTGAAGCAAGCAAGTCGTCCGTTGTTGTGATACACCAACTCTAGCCGAGGAATAACATGATGGAGAAGGTATGGTCTAAGCTTATATTTTCGAGGTTTCATGGATAGTTTGAGCAAGTTGTGATATGTAGGAATGAATGAGATGCATGGAAGTGTGATGTCAAAGTATAGCCGTATATGTGTATGTTTAACCATGAACATGTAGAGTTGTGTTGGAGTGGTAAATTAATTGTGTTTAACATGTTTGTGTGTTGTTGTGAGGTGTAGAAAATGAATGAAAATGCATGAAGTTGTGTGTGTTGTGGTCGCAGCCGAAGGGTGGCTGTTTTATGGAAGAAATGGACTAAATTTACTTAATATAATTTGGTTGTCGTATTGTGACTTCTACGATGTAAAAATGGAGTTTAATGACTTATGTTGAAGGTGTAATGTCGTGTGGACTGATTTGAAGTAAATATGATCTTGTTATGGTTTCTTGAATTTATGAAGACCATGTTGTAATGTATGGGATTGTGGATGTAGTTCATGAATTTGGAAGGTAAAAATGTGTCGTTGTTGTCCTTGTGAACTTGGAGGATTTCGGGTAGTGTTGTATGATGAATGGGCTGGTTTGGACATTTTATGGATTGTCCGAAATGCTCTTAAATCATGTTTGAATAGGCTCGGGTTAATAATTGAACGTACGATCAATAATGCGAGTTTGAATGCATGTAGCTTATTTGAAGGTGAATGAAAGGAAGTTGAATGGAATATTGAAATGTTGTTAGAATAATTGTTTGTATTGTTGTTGGTTTGGCCGGGTTGAATTCCGGATCGTTGTTGATTGAAATTGGCCAAGTTGAACTTGGTGGGATGGAGTAGTTACAAGAAATCTTTGAAATTTCGGTAGGCAAGTGTACCTTAAGATTCAATCACTAAAGGCTTCTAACCAAGGTTTGGTAAATGCGACCATTTGTAGATTTTTGGCGGAGTTGGAGCTCGAATTTGGAGAAGCGTGAGAAGCGGAAAAGGTATGTAAGGCTTCACCCTTCTTTCTATGGCATGTCTTAGGCATACTAAGTTGGATACGGGCCTCGGGGATCATTCCTATTCTCGAAATCCAAGATTGAAATTCGTTACTATTCATTCGGTATGAATTGAAGTAGAACTTGCACAAAA
Organism: Lycium ferocissimum; assembly: GCF_029784015.1. Lineage (NCBI taxonomy): Eukaryota > Viridiplantae > Streptophyta > Magnoliopsida > Solanales > Solanaceae > Lycium > Lycium ferocissimum. The sequence continues at coordinate 29,875 of NW_026714476.1, read as the reverse complement.
TGTTGGAAAAACTTCTTAGACATCTAGAACTTACACAAATAGGACTCGATTACCCTAAGACCCTCCTAAGTGACGCTATGAATTGTAATATACGTAAATTTGATACGCCTCATTTGACTCGAGGTGGGCCCACTATTCCCGAACTCTCTCTTATTGTCCTATTCGACTTATTTTCATTCTATAGTTAAGGAAAGTTCTTGGTTATTACTTTAACTACTAAATAATAGTTGCTTTAACAAATCCATTGATTCCAAAACACGATTCTTTTCCTCCTATGGCTCCCTTCGGTTTATTTCAATATTACAGTTAAAGGAAACTTTTAGATATTATTCCGACTACTAAATAAGAATTGTTTTAACTAAACCCTTAACCCCAATGCATGATTTTTCTTTTCTAAAAGTTTACAAATGTTTTCCAAAATATTCCTTTCTTCAAAAACTCAGTTTTACAATATTGAAAGTCTTAATGACTAAAGCGATGCCTATGATCCCATGATGCCTATGATCCTATGAATACTATGATTCCACGATGACTATGATTCTATGACAACTATGATTCTATGATACGATATGCTATGTCTATGACCCGATATGCTATGGCATGTTCTACGTTGATAGTCTCGCCTTATGATTATCGTTCCTTCAAGGTGAGACAAAGCGACCATGATTACTTCATAATGCGATCGGAGGTTTCCGACCTTACGTCACTCCGATAAGTACATGATTTCCTTGGGCTCTCTTGCATGCTAAATATGAACATGGGTTGGGGGGATGGGATACTTGAATACACAGGAATTGGGAAAGAAACTATGTTTCATTGCCACAGTCGGTGGCTTATCATCCGGACGCGGGATGCCCGGACGCGGGATTTATGGCAGAGCTGGAGTATTTCGGCGCTATGTGGGCGAGCCGCCTCGTGCGGTACTATGACCTGATATGACCAAGTAAGCATGCATGGCATCCGCCCCCAGGGGCACTCATATGCACAGGTTACTCTGCTATCCTATGATATGTTCTATGTTCTCTATGCAGTATATAATTCCTATGTACAGGTCACAGCTTGACATGACATGTTCTATGTTTCTATGTATGCGCAGTTCTTGTTCGTGTATACATTTCCTACTATGTTATTATTCATGCCTTACATACTCGGTACATTGTTCGTGCGCGCCCCGCCTTTGTGGGCGGCTTGCGTTTCATGCCGCGCGGTACACCGATGAGTAGAAGTCATTATAGAAGATGTTCCCGGCAATATTGGCAAGCTCCACTCGCCCGGAGAGGGGATTCTTTGAGTCAGCATACACGTGCTATGGTCCATGATTACAGTTAGAGACTTTGCAGACAGAGTCGTGGGTCTAAGGTGTCAGCTTTAAAAAGAGTTTCACTGGTTGATGTGTTTTATTTTACGGAGCCCTCATATTTACAAACTGTGTTTACTTTGAGAGACGACGAAGAGATTTTGAAAAAAATTTACTATGTATTTTACTTTATCTTGTCCTAAGAATCCAAGGAGTTCATATGTGTAATAAGAGTTAGCAGGTTCGCTCGGCTCCAAATATGGGGTCGGGTGCCCATCACACCCTAGTAAAGTCGGGGTGTGACATTCTAAAACCACTCCGAAAGGGGTGCGAGGCTTTACTAATTTATTTCATTTAGTATTTATGTTTACACTATCATCACTAATATGCCCGAAGGGGCCGTGATTATTATTATGCCGGAAGCGGCAATGCCCGAAGGGGCCGTCATTATTATTATGCCGGAAGCGGCTGCCCGAAGGGGCCACTATTGATATTGAGCCGGAAGCGGCTGCCCGAAGGGGCCACTATTGATATTGGTGACGGTGCCGCGAAGGGCCGTTATTGATATCGAGCCGGAAGCGGCCGCCCGAAGGGGCTATCATTATTTTGCCGGAAGCGGCGCGTGTGATGTATTGCATTACTTCTTTGAAGAAGTGTTCTAGATTACATTACTTACTCTGGATTCGTTAGTTGGATTGCGATTAATTACTTAAAGCTTGTTTGAGATTCTGTGTATTTGTTTATGTTTTCTCTTAAGCGAAGGCTGCAGGTATTGGGTTGATTGTGATTTCTTCCCTCCTAAATTGCGCGGTGGTTATTATCTATCCTTGCTTTACATATTCAGTACATATTCCGTACTGACCCCCTTTCTTCGGGGGCTGCGTTTCATGCCCCGCGGTACGGGACGCGACTCGGCGATCCGGCCTACTTGGGGGATTCAGCTCTAGGAGTCGGACAACTCCGCTCGTTCCGGAGGCCGTTCCTATTTTGGTATAATTTTGTGTATATGTTCGCAAGTCGTACTTTTAGACGTGCGAACGAGCGTGGGTGTTATGGGTACTATTTGGTTTACGCCCGTCTCTCTATTCTTCCCGTACGTAGGTAGCGGTAGCCTCTTCGGCCTGCCTTGTCTGTGCTATGTATATATTTATGTATGTGTATATATATAGGTACGTTTTAACACGTTTTGAGTTATATACCGACTTTAGTATTTTATCTGGAATTTCAGACACAAAAAAAAATCTACTGACCGCCATATTCGAGTGTAAGTAGCAAATGTTGAGTTCTCAGATGGGGTAAGCCCGGTCACTTGTCATGACCCTAGGTTGGGTCGTGACAAAAGTGGTATCAGAGTAGGTCAGTCCTCGGCATGTTCGCAGACGGTGTCTAGTAGAGTCTTGTTTATCGATGTGTTGTGCACCACACCTATAAACAGGAAGCTACGAGACATTAATAGGATGTCATTCTTTCTTTCATGGTAAGGATCGTGCGATATAGGCGTGTCGTAAGTAAAGTCCTTAATCTAATAATACATATGATTTCGATGTGCCACCTAAGAAGGGTAAAGCGACGGCGGCTCAAAGAGGCAAGGCCGGCGCTGGATGAGCGGCAGTAGCCAAGCCCCCGGTCTACGGAGCTCAGGCTCACACTGGGATACGCATTCGGACCCAGGGTTCTCCTACTTTCTCATCCTCGAAGGCTCGAGAAACGGTGACCGGCCCGACTCCGGCTCCGGCAGATTGTACCAGTGCCTCCGGTTCACCGGCCGGATATCCAGAGTCAGTAAATAAGAGAGATGAAGGATACAATACGCTTGCTAACCCAGATACTTGTTACCCAGGTTGGACGACAGGATAGGGGCCATGAATACCCGGATAGAGCTGCTAGTGCCAGGGCCCGAGATTTTCTTACCTTAAATCCCCCAGAATTCAAGGGCACGGACCCAAACGCTGATCCCCAGAGTTTATAGACGGTATGCGGCGTACGCACTTTAGATATAATGAGGGCGTCGGCTACGGATGTGTTGAGCTAGCCTCCTATAGGCTACGGGGTATAGCAATTAATTGGTTTCGGTCATGGAAGTTATCCAGGGAGGGATGCCCTCCACCGACTTGGCGGAATTCTCGGATGCCTTCTTGCGCCATTATATGCCACGGATTGAGGCGGGCAAGAGTTGGCCGGTTCCGTAACTTGTGGCGAAGGTAGCATGTACGGTAGGAGAGTATAGCGTGGAGTTTGATTCTTTAGCTAGATATGCCCCTTCTCTATTGTGCAGATATGGAGGATAGAATCCATCACTACGTAAGGATTAGAGCGGAGTTACACGGAGGCTTGTATGGCAGTTGCCATGCAGCCGGGTATGGATATAGCTCGTATTCAAGCTTATGCCCAAGGGTCAGAAGATCGAAAGCGCCAGCGAGAGGCTACCTCAGGGCAGAGTAGTGGTCAGCCCAAGAGGGCTAGGTCGGAGGGTCAGAATAAAGGTTTCACCGGAGAAACGGACCCCGGGGCCTACGCTTCCTCGCGATTTCGAGGGTCGCGGCGGGATAGGGAGGCTTTTCCTAGACAAAGACAAAATCTTCCCTATGCGCCGGGTTCTCAGCAGCAGGCGGGATCAGGGTTCTCGGCGGCGAAATAGCGGGATCGGGGGCGGGAGGCGATACCCCCTCCTCGATGTGCGACTTGCGGGAGACGCCATATAGGACGATGTCGATATGGCATGTGTTATACTTGTGGTGATCCGACGCACTATGCTGAGATTGTCCACAAGGAGTGGGCCATACTTGTTTCGGAAACTCGGTAGCGACGTCGTCGCCTTCGGTAAGAGCCCCGAGACGGACCTCGGACTTCTTCCGCCGAGGTAGGGGCGGAGGTAGAGCACCTAATTCCGGTGCGGGGCCACATCGTATCTACGCGCTAGGGGGGGAGACGGATCCGGAGGCTCCACGGATACACCACCGAGGTAATCTAAGTTGGTGAATTTGTTATATTGATTGGCAAATGATTTATGTGTGTACCGCAAAAAAAAAATAATAAAATTTCCCGCCTGTCTTTATAGACCTTATAAGGTTCATTTGACATTCGAGGACGAATGTTTTAAAGGGGGGAAGGATGTTACATCCCGTGTTTTTGCACATTCGGGAAATTTGGACATAATTGTGATTTGTAAGAATAAGGCCATGCTTTGATTTTATATGGTGTGTATGTTGCTACTTATGGAAAATGATGACACGAGAACGTTGGACAAGGTCTGAGGGAAAACTTGGAATTTTAGAAATTAGTCCCGGGAATTTTTAAAACAGGATCCATGATGAATTGGGCTCAAAATAAATAAGAGAAAATGAGGCCCATCATTAAGGGGGTGGCCGGCCAAGGCCATATGGCCCAAGGCCCATATGGAATTAAAGTCCATGTGATTAAATAAGATGGCCACCACATTATTCTTCATAATTCCAAGAACTTTCAAGAAAAAAAAAAGAAGAAGAACTTGGAGAGCAACAAGCCAACCTATTCGGCCAACAAAAAAAAAAAAAAAAAATAATTTCCAAGCCTTCAACTTTGATCCAAAAATCTCTTCCTTCTTGAATTCTTGACAAGTTCAAGACGCTCTTCGACGTGATATAATTAGTTTAGCGAAAGAACCACGTTTGCGACAAGTTGGAATTTGAAGAAAAAGGTAAGAATTCTATGTTTTATGTTATGGGAGATGTGAGTATGTTATAACGATTAGAATTGAATGGAAATCATGAAATTATGATGTGTGTGTGTGTGCATGGCCGTGTGGTGCATGTGTGTGTTGTGGCCGTGTAGTATTTTGCATGAAAGGAGAATGGTTCAAGTTGGCATGAAAAATCCATTGTTAGGTTGTTGTAGGAAATTATATGATTTTATTCTAGTTTTATGTTAACATGGAAATGAAATTGTTAGGATGCAAATTATGATGATTGTTGATGAAATTGGAAGATGGAAATATACTATGAATATGTATGTTAAAGATTAAAAGTTTTGGATGCATTACGGCTTTGGTGGAAAGTTTGTATATCTTGTGAATATTTTGTAGAAATGATATGAAATGTTTCCGAATTGTATTTGAATGGTTTTGGATTAGTAAATAGATATGAGAATGTTGACATGAAGTTGGAAAGGTGGCCGGAATGGAAGCTATAGCATTATGTTGGAAAGAAGATTAGATGTGTTATATGGTGATTTGTAGTGATTGTTGTTGTTGTTGTTGGTGTTGTGTTGGGCTATTGTTGTCATTTAAGCCGAGTTTAATGCTCGGGGGATGTTGAATGTATAGGGGAAATCTTGCCGAAATTTCGGTAGGCAAGTATGGATCTAAACTTAAATTCTTAAAAGCTTGTAACTCACATTTGGTAATTATGACCAATTGTAGATTTTGATAAAAACGGGAGTTGGGCTCAGACGAGCGTAAGACGCGAATAAGGTATGTAAAGCCGATCTTTTCTTCTTTTGGCATGGCCTAGTTCTACTAGGTTAAGATCGGAACCTCGGGGACAATTCTCTTAGAAATCCGAGTTTGATTTGGGATACTATTCATTCAGCGCAACTGAACTATAATCCTTATATTTGATTAAAAGAAAGCTTAAACCTTTGTAACCGTTGCAAACGTATCTGGATCGTTCCGAAACTCTTTTGGATGGCTTTAGGGAGCCTAATGTTTGTAATTTATGTTCGCCGCCTCGACTTGACCTGAGGTGGGCCCACAGTCCCGAGACTTTTGTATTGCTCCGTTTGACTTATTTTCATAACGATGTTTGAAAGGCATTTAGTTCTCACTACTTTGCATGTACACATGGTTTCTAATCTTTTTATGCTAACTCAGATTTTCTTGAAACGCGTTTATGGTTTACTAATGATTTTTTTTTTTTAAAGAACTAGTTTTGTACAAAGAAACATAAAATTGATTTTTTTTTAAAACCACTCCGACGGGGGTGTGAGATTCTAATACTTAGACTTTCTAAAACCACTCCGAAAGGGGTGCGAGGCTTTACTAATTTATTTCGTTTACTCTTTATGTTTACACTATCATCACTAATATGCCCGAAGGGGCCGTGATTATTATTATGCCGGAAGCGGCAATGCCCGAAGGGGCCGTCATTATTATTATGCCGGAAGCGACTGCCCGAAGGGGCCACTATTGATTTTGAGCCGGAAGCGGCTGCCCGAAGGGGCTATCATTATTTTTCCGGAAGCGGCGCGTGTGATGTATTGCATTACTTCTTTAGAAGAAGTGTTCTAGATTACATTACTTACTCTGGATTCGTTAGTTGGATTGCGATTAATTACTTAAAGCTTGTTTGAGATTCTGTGTATTTGTTTATGTTTTCTCTTAATCGAAGGCTGCAGGTATTGGGTTGATTGTGATTTCTTCCCTCCTAAATTGCGCGGTGGTTATTATCTATCCTCGCTTTACATATTCAGTACATATTCGAAATCGACCCCACTTTCTTCGAGGGCTGCGTTTCATGCCGCGCAGTAGGGACGCGACTCGGCGATCCAGCTACTTAGGGGGGATTCAGCTCTAGGAGTCGGACAACTCCACTCGTTCCGGAGGCTGTTCCTATTTTGGTATAATTTTGTGTATATATTCTGCAAGTCGTACTTTTAGACGTCTGCGAACAGCGTGGGTGTTATGGGTACTGTTTGGTTCTGCCTGTCTCTATATTGTTGTACAGAGGTAGCGGTAGCCTCTTCGGCCCGCCTTGTCCTATGTTATGTATATATTTATGTATGTGTATATATGTCAGTACGTTTTAAGACGTTTTGAGTTATATACCGACTTTAGTATTTTATCTGGAATTTCAGACACAAAAAAAAATCTACTGACCGCCATATTCGAGTGTAAGTAGCAAATGTTGAGTTCTCAGACGGGGTAAGCCCAGTCACTTGTCATGGCCCTAGGTTGGGTCGTGACACAGATAACACCCATCATTGGGTTCACAACCTTAGTATGAAATTTAGCTACTCATATTGAAGAACAAATAATAAAATATGAAAGGATTCATAATGCTTACTATTGATTAGAATAAGATGGAAGTAATTGTCTTGTTCTCCAAAAAGCTCCAAAAATAATGAAGTATTCGATGCTAAGAAGAATAGTAATAATATCTGACCAAGAATGGCCTACAAAAACCCTACATTAGGTATTTATAATGGTCCAAGTCGTGGAAAAGAAGTTGACAACCCGTCGGATCATTATACGGACCGTAAATACTATACTGTACGTAAAACCTTCGCTCATGTCTATAAAATTTACTTCTAATATCCAGATCCACGCTCCATTTTAACGGATCGTAAAACTGTAGATCTGGACCGTAAATTCTATCTTCAGATTAGGACTTGCTGTTGCTGATCTATGGTGGGATTTTACGGACCGTAAATAATATACGGTTCGTACTTTTCTGCCGTGAATTTCTTCTCAATGTAGCAGCTTCTGTAACTGATCTACGGTGACATTAACGGGCCATAAATAATATACTGTCCGTCTTTTCACTCTGTGAATTCCAGCTTCTGTCACTTCTACTTTTTGCACATCTTTTTATGCTCTTTTTACTACTTTCCCCGACATTCACCATAAACACTCTAAATATCTGAAATATGACAAAAGCACATCAAAAGAACCCAAACTTGCTGTCAAAAAGCATCAAATGTGTCAAAATTACGCAGCACATTAGTCGTCCATACACGGTGCGTATTTGCTTTCATTAGCTCTAGAACGATTATTGGTGGTGCCAATCTGTTTTCAACATGCCAAAACCTTGAGAATTTGGGTGAATTTGAAATCCTTATGATGTGGGTTTTGGTGGTGGGTAATTGAATAATTCGATAATTTGATCATTTTTTGACGTCATAAAATGTTTACCACTGTCTAATGTACTAGTATTTCTTGAGATTTTGTGAAAACTTGATGGGTAGTGGGGGTGGGTCTCCCATGGTGGTTGAGGTTTGAATATTTCAAATTTTGAGGGTTTTGTTGCTTGAATCCATGCCTTATGAAGTATAAAAGCCTTGCATGTTTGAATACTGATTTTGGGTCAAATATTTTGGGGAAAATTTCAAAACATTTCTGGGTTGGTTTGAGGTTGAAGACCAGTCCGCCCCAGCGGAACACCTTCCGCTAGCGCGACCCCACCTCAGTGTTTAACCATGCACAGGGGCGAAGGTCTGCGCAGACACACTTTGTGAAAGCGGTCCCGCTTCGGTGATACTACCTCAGCTTAGGCAAGACTTGCACAGCTTTTGGCAAAACCAGTAGCTTCGCACTAGTTAGGTTTGGATGGTTTTTCCTGGTTCCTTTGGCTTAATTGACAAATAATTAAATACTGGACCTGATGTAATTGCCAGAACTGACTTTATTTTATTGATGTAAGTACGAATTCAGAATTATGTCTCAAAATGAGGGAGGAAGTGTTGCTCCTAGTCAATGTAGAGTCGGAGGGGGAAGTGGCAAAGATTATGACACCCATCGTTTCATGTCTATGGGCTGCGAGCGCTATTATTTCAAGGATATGGAAAAGAAAGGGCACCTGTTAGAAAGGGGACTTAAAAACAGCCATATCACTGCTGAGGCTAAGAGGTGGCAGAACATCATCACTCATCGGGTATGTCCTTCGAGTAACAATATTGATGTCACCTACGTTTGTGCTTTTATGATTGTCTGCATCTTAGATGATGATCTAGTGAATGTGAGTTATCACGTGGTCCGGGAGTGGAGGGAGTACGTGGAAAAGCCGGACCCGAGTCTGATGTTTCCTTTTCTTATCATCGCCTTATGCAAGAAGGCAAAGGTTCCTGTGAGAAATGCTGATGATTGGGTCGATGTTGATGTTGCCTTCAACCCTTTGAGGGTGAAGGGGTGGGGTAGCGCGATTCAGAGTAAAAAAAGAAAAATTGAGGCGAGAATTAGAGAGGATAAGGTTGATGCTGCACCCTCGTAGCCATAGGGGCCTTTTGAGCTGCTGGGTTCCCAGATGGAGGAGATGAAAGCGCTGACTTGTAGGCTTTTCAAGCCTTCCATAGAGGCCGGTTGTCACACCCCACCCTTGGTAAGGCGTGATTGGCACCCGGCACCTTACGAAAACCGAGCGAACCAACTTATAACTTGTATTCTCTATGTCATGAATGAAAAAATAAGGCCAAAGGTAAGATTGAATGTAATATCATGTATAAATATATGTCCAATGGACCCACGATGCCAATATAACGACCGACAGAACATAACGAAGCTATACACAGGAACTGTCTGCAAAGCCTCTATGAACATGACTGAAGTATACAAGTCGGGACAGGGCCCCCGACATGCCCTGAACAAAAATCATACAAACATATATACATCCAGACTCAACAGCGCTCCAGGAAGAAGTGGAGCTCACCAATCAGAACTGGTATCTGAAGGCAGCCTATGATGGAAGATCCTCATCTTGTCTATCTACACCTGCGGGCATGAACGCAGTGTCCACAAGAAGGGACGTCAGTACGAACTATGTACTGAGTACGTAAGGTAGGAATAACAATATAATAGGAAATATAGAACACAACATGAAATAAAAATAACCTGTATATCTAATTGCCTCATAAGGCGGATACCATGCATGCTTAGCTTCCTTTTAAAAAAAATTCCTCATATATATATATATATATATATACACACACACACACACATATATATATACACACACACACATATATATACAAATAATAGTGTTGCGGAACGTGCAGCCCGTTCCATAAATAAATAATAGTGCTGCGGAACGTGCAGCATGATCCATAAATATTTTATATTGATGCGGAACGTGTAGCCCGATCCATATATCATATCATCATCTTGCATATATATTGACGCGGAACGAATGGCCCGATCCATTTATCCCATATATCCCGCGTCCGGGCATCCCGTGTCCTGGACGATATCCAGCTGATCAGGTGGCTATGCGTGTATAACGCCTCACCTTCCCCTTACCCCATATGTACATATATATATATATATATATATATATATATATATATATATATATATATATAGATATATATACATATAACATAAGTAGCATGCATGAGAGCCCAAATAAAAGTTATCACTTTATCGAAGTGACGTAAGGTCGGTAACCTCTGTTTATATTATGGAGTAATTCATTAACGCTCTATCTCACCTTGAAGGAACAATTATTACAAGGTGAGGTCAACAACAATGAGTGAAATCAAGAAAATCATGAAATAAGCTCAGTGATCTCATCTTAGCATTAAAATCATAAGCTTTGGAATTTCAAGAATTAAAATCATCATCATCATGTTCATCATAGAAAACATATCATCTTTAGTATCATAAGAAGCTTTTAAGAATCATGAACTTCTAACTTTTGGAAGTAAGAAGGTTATGGAAACATATATGGAATAATAGCATAGGAATCATGCCTTTTAAACGAAAGGGACTAGCCTTAACATACATGTTAGCCTCCAATTATCTACACTTATTCGTCCGAGCTCGCAAGTCTATGTAACACCTCGTAGCTTCGGGCGAAGGTTTAACTCATAAGATAATAATATAATATAACCAATATGAGGGTTATAGGAAGTGTTTTGAAAACTAATCAAGTCATAAGAAATGTCTTTGGGCAAAGCAAAGTTGGAAGCCACTCTACGGGGCATGTTTGCAAGTGAGTTTGTAGAAGATCTTACTTCCAACGACGATAAACCCTTTAATAAATAGGAATTTGGGAACACTTCCTGAATGAAAGTTGTAGTCCTTTGAAATACCTTTCCAACGGTATATTATAAATCGAGGGACATCTGTACAAAAAGTTATGGAAATTTTACTGAAGGATTACAATGCAATCCGTTCACTGATCATGTTATACGAACTTGTTATACGGCCCATATAATTTTATACGGACCGTATAACTCGTCCGTAATTCAGGACACTTCAAATCGACGTTCTGTTCAGCCATGATAAAATATAGTCATATTATACGGACCGTATAATATGTCCATATAATTTCCGCCTCACTTTTGTATAAATTCAAGCCTTGAGTTCTTTTATTTCATTATTTCCAATTCCAAGCCCTAGCAACAATCCAAAACATCAAGGTAAGTCAATCCAAACCCTTCCAACTCAATTCTAACATATACTCTAATAACCTAAGCAAGAAATCATTGTTCCTAATCTAGGGTTTTCAAGAAAACCCATCCCAAGGTTCAAGAATCAAGATTTAGGAAATCTTCTACAAAATTCAAGTCTTTAATTCAAGATTTTGGAGCAATTAAGGTCTGTAGAACTTCTATCCACATGTGGGAATTTCTACATTCTTCCCCATGCTCCGTTTCTTGATATCCATGAAGTTCAAATCCTAGGGCATTAAACCCAACATATTGGTAGCCCGTATTGATGTATTTGTGTACATGAATTTTGTATCTATATTCGTTATTGTATTTCTAATCTTCCATTACGGTTATTAGGAACCCTAGCTTAATCCATGAGTCATGAATTCTTCCTCATGTGTTCTCATTATGTTTATATGAAATTTTATGAGTTTATCTAGCAAGTTACAAGCATGTTTTCAAGTCAATTATATATATAATTATGAACTATTGTTATTACTCACGAATCAAGAACATGTTTGCAAGACCACGACAAGTTATCTCATGAAACCATATTACAAGATATTTCATGAAACCATGTTACAAGTTATTTCGTGAAATCATGATTACAAGTTATTTCACGAAAATCATGGGCTTGAGCCAACTATATCATGTTCATGTTTTTGGGAGTTGCTAGGAAATTAGCAGAACGCTCGGATAGCCTTTGAAACTACGTAGCCACCGTGGGATAAGGGTTGTCGGCTTGGAGGCAACACCTTCATTATGCGGTTGATCCTTACATGCTTATTATTACTTAAATCTCATATCCGGCAAGGTGTGAGTGTTACTCTGGGTAGGACGCAAGTAATAGATCATGTTGTCGGTTATACTATAGCATTCCCCCCGTTACAAGCGCTTTTATATACATGTATTTCCATTGATTTACGTTTTTAGACTTTACTCACGTTTCAAACTCATGTTCAAGTTACATTCAGTTTCAGTTCATGTCCTATACCTATGTTGTGGCATGTTCTTCATTTCAGCAGATTATACATACTAGTGCTATTCACCATGTACTAACGTCCCTTTTGCCCGGGGCCTGCACTTTACGGTACAGATATCGATTTTCAGGAGCATACACACACACACACGCGATGGGATCACCTCGGTTATCGCCTTATTGGTGAGCCCCACTCGTCTCGGGGTTCAACATGGAGTACGCATTAGTATTCAGTTTATGGTAGTCCAGGGCCATGTCCTGATAGTTAGTATTCAGTCATGTTTTAGAGGTTTCATAGACAGATATTAGTTCACAGAGTCAGTTTTGCTTTCATGTTTGCAGACTATTACGCTTTCATGAATTTTCATGCTATGAGATATTTCAAGACTTTATTCCGCAAATTACATTTTCATGATTCATTTAAATTGCATCATACAGATTATATTGTTTTGATGCCCATGTTGACAAGCAAGCCATGAGGTTTGCTTGGACACATGCAAGCAAGGCCCAAGTGCCGTGTTACGCCCAGGCCATGGTTCGGGGGGTGACAAAGCTTGGTATCAGAGCCTAGGTTCAAGTATCTTTGGAGAGTCTATGAAACCGTGTCCAGTGGGGTCACTTTTATATGTGTGAGAGCCCCATATAAATAGTTGACCACTAAGACATTCAAGATTGTCTCGGCACTTTCGTATTCTAGATCGTGCGATTAGAGATTACTTTAGGATGTCTTTCTAATTCGTGCGTGTACATATTTTTAGAAAATGCCTGCGAAAAGGAAATACACCAGAAAGGCCACAGCTACCAGCCAAGGGGCTACTGCAGAAGCAACTCGCGAAGAGACTGTTCCGACTCAGACAGGAGCCCCAACCAGCTCTTACATAAGAATACCTCCTATTGATTCGGATGGGGATGTTAGGAATGCTATCAATATGCTCACACAGGCGGTAGCGACTCGAGGCCCAACGTCAGGAATCTGGGTCAAGTTCAAGAGGTAATGGAGAGTCTTCTAGGACTAAGGACTTTCTCAGGCTGAATCCCCCAGTCTTTATGGGGACAAAGAAAGATGAGGACCCTCAGGACTACATTGATACTCTTTAGAAAATCTTCAGGATTATGATAGTTACGGAAACTGAAACAGCTACTTTTGGAGCTCATCAACTGCAGAGCATTTCTAACACCTAGTATGAATCTTGGGAATTGTCCCAAGGTGAGGATGCACCTGATGCTACATGGGATGAATTCACAAGTGCATTCCTGGACTACTTCATACCAATAGAAGTCAGAGAAGCCAAGGGCCGAATTCTCGAAGCTTAAAAAAATGGTAGGTCGGTTGGGACTACTATTTAAATGTATTAGTCGCTAAGCATGCTCCAAATATGGTACGATTTTACATGAGGGCACGAGTGAGAGGTTTGTTGGGGTCTTAAACCCCTATTTGTACGATGGAGCCAATATTGCCGCACGAGAATGGGCGAATACTATCTCGAAGATGGTTGGCACGTCGTACAAGGGAATGAGACGAGGGCGAAGGAGGAGGAAGCCTTGCGAGAAGAGAAAGACAAGGAGTTCAATAAGAGGGCCAAGTCTGGGACGAGTTCGGCGGTAATGAAAACGAAAGTTCTTTAGGAACGGGTCGGTCGGACTACTCGAGTCCACCGATAAGCGCTCCGAGTTTCCAAGTTCGAAAGATAACCGTCGGCGAGAATTTCGGTCGTCGGGCTCCCGGTCTCGGAGCCGGTGTGACTCGATAACTTCGCCAATCCGATTTGTGCTAAGTGTGGGAAGAGGCATCTGGGAGTGCCGCTACCGGATCGAATATTTGCTATGGGTGTGGCCGACCGAGCCGTATTCGACGAAATTACCCTTCGGTCGGACGGGGCACGGAGGTAATCGGACTCGATCGATAAATTCATCGGTTTCTCGCCAATAACCGGACTCGGGCGGGGCATGCACCGGCTAGATGCGGCAACACAAGCGATGGCCCAAACCGTTTGTATGCTTTGACTGGGCGTCAGGATATCGATGCCCGTACTGATGTTGTCACAGGTATACTCACCGTTTTTAGTTTCGATGTTTATGCTCACATGGACCCTGGATCCACCCTATCCTATGTCACCCCTTATGTTGCTAGAAAATTTGGTATTGAGCCTGAAAAGCTAAAGGAACCTTTTGAAGTGTCAACTCCAGTTGGTGAGTCGATCATGGCAGAAGACGTGTCTATAAGAGGTACATCCGGTCGAGTCTATCACTATGTTGTTCCAGCTGACCTATGTGAGTTAGAAATGGTAGATTTTGATGTAATCATGGGCATGGACTGGTTATATTCATGTTATGCGTTAGTTGATTGTAAAACCAAAGCTGTAAATTTCAAGTTTCTTAATGAGCCAGCCTTAGTATGGAAGGGTGATTCAGTACGTCCTAAGGGTAGGTTTATTTCTTACCTCAAGGCAAGAAAAATGGTGTCTAAGGGTTATATCTATCATCTCAATCGGGGTAGGAATTCAGCTTCCCAGACCCCAACTCTTCAGTCAATCTCTGTTGTTAATAAGTTTCCAGAAGTCTTTCCCGAGGATCTTCTCGGAATCCCTCCTGATTGGGAAATTGATTTCGCAATTGACCTACTCCAGGTACGAAACCTATATCTATTCCACCTTATAGGATGGCTCTGGGCGAATTACGAGCTTAAGCCTCGGCTCGAAGATCTTCTAGACAAGGGCTTTATCCGGCCTAGTGTCTCTCATGGAGTGCCCCGATCCTTTGTGCGCAAGAAAGATGGTTCTTTGCGTATGTGCATTGACTATCGCCAGCTCAATAAAGTCACGATCAAGAAAAAATATCCTCTTCCACGAATAGATGACTTATTTGATAAGCTTCAGGGTGCCCAATGTTACTACAAGATAGATCTCCGGTCAGGTTACCATCAGCTTAAGGTTAGGGGAAAAGATATTCCTAAGACAGCCTTTAGAACCATATATGGTCATTTCGAATTCTGTCTCATGTCCTTCGATTTGACCAATGCCCCAACAACATTTATGGACCTCATGAATAGAGTCTTCAAGCCATATCTCGACCTCTTTGTCATTGTCTTCATAGATGATATCCTCATTTACTCTAGTAGTGGTAGGCCGCATACGAAACACCTTCGTATAGTTCTTCGGATTCTCGAGGACCGTTAAGTTGTGTGCAAAATTCTCTAAGTGTGAATTTTGCCTCAAGTCGATAGCCTTCTTAGGTCATATGATTTACGAGTGAGGGGGTGTTCGGAGTTGACTCTCGAAGATTGAGGCCGTTAAGAATTGGCTTGGACTTATCGGTTTCGGATATCCGTAGTTTCTTGGGTGCACGCGGTATGCACCGAAGCGTTTCGTTGAGGGGTTTTCGTCTATTTCGGCACCATTGACCAATTTGATGAAGAAGGAAGTTAAATTTCGGTGGTCGATGCTTGTGTGTGCGATTTCGAGGAATTGAAAATGAGATTGACTTCTGCGCCAGTTTTGACTCTACCAGAGGGAACCGAAGGGTTCGTGGTTTATTGTGATGCTTCGGGAGTTGGTCTCAGATGTGTCTTAATGTAGCATGGTAAGGTTGTTGCTTATGCATCTCGTCAGCTCAAGGTTCATGAAAAGAATTATCCGACTCATGCCTAGAGTTGGCAGCTGTAGTTTTTGCACTTAATATATGGCGCCATTATTTTTATGGAGTGCATGTTGATATTTTCATAGATCATAAAAGCCTACAGTATATCTTCAAGCAAAGGGAGCTGAATCTTAGGCAAAGGAGATGGCTCGAATTGCTTAAGAAGGATTACGATGTGGATATTCTTTATCATCGGAAAGCGAATATTGTAGTCGATGCTTTAATCGGCATTCCGCTAGGAAGTTTAGCCCACGTGGACATAGATAAGAGAGTTATGACAAAGGAAGTTCACCGTTTAGCCAATCTTGGAGTTCGACTTTTGGACTCCGAGGATGGTGGTGTGGTTGTTCAGAATAGGGCTCTTTCCTCGTTAGTTGTTGAAGTTAAGGAGAAACAGTTTAATGATCCCTACTTGTTGCAGCTGAAGGAGGGGATTCACAAGCATAAGACAACGGCTTTCGAACAAGGGGGAGATGATGGTACCTTGAGGTACCGAGGTAGATTGTGTGTTCCAGATGTAGATGGGCTCAGAGAGCGAATCATGTCAGAAGCTCGCAATTTCAGGTATTCCATTTACTCAGGTTCCACTAAGATGTATCATGATCTTAAGGAGATTTACTAGTGGAACGATATGAAGAAGAGTGTGGCAGATTTTGTAGCTAAGTGTCTGAATTATCAACAAGTGAAAGCCGAACACCAGAGGCCTGGTGGCTTGGCT
This sequence comes from Lycium ferocissimum, assembly GCF_029784015.1. NCBI lineage: Eukaryota > Viridiplantae > Streptophyta > Magnoliopsida > Solanales > Solanaceae > Lycium > Lycium ferocissimum. The sequence continues at coordinate 13,126 of NW_026714476.1, read as the reverse complement.
CAGAATATTGATATTCCTGTCTGGAAATGGGATATGATCAATATGGACTTTGTATCGGGTCTACCTCATTCAACCAGAAGACATGACTCTATTTGGGTGATCGTTGACAAGTTTACTAAGTCGGTGCACTTTTTGTCAGTCAAGACCACAGATTCAGCAGAAAATTGTGTAAGTCAGTATGTTAATGAAATTAATCGGACATGGGACCACCACTGATATCCGTTATTTCAGATCGTGGTGCTCAGTTCATAGTGAACTTCTGGAAATCCTTTCAGAAAGGATTGGGTACCAAGGTGAACCTCAGCACAGCTTTTCATCCACAAACAGATGGCCAGGCAGAGCGCACTATTCAGACCCTTGAGGACATGTTGAGAGCATGTGTCCTAGATTTCAAGGGTAATTGGGATGACCATTTACCTCTCATCGAGTTTTCCTATAATAACAGTTATCATGCTAGCATTGGGATGGCACCGTTTGAAGCTTTGTATGGGCGAAGATATAGATCACCAATTGGTTGGTTCGAAGCTGGTGAAGCAGAATTGTTAGGACCAGATTTGATTTATCAGGTTATGGAGAAAGTCAAGTTAATACAGGAGCATTTGAAGACGGCTCAGAGTCGCCAGAAGTCTTACACAGATGTGAGGCGAAGGGACTTAGAATTTTCAGTTGATGATTGGGTGTTCCTTAAAGTCTCACCTATGAAGGGTGTTATGAGATTTGGCAAGAAAGGGAAGCTCAGTCCCAGATATATTGGACCTTACGAGTTGCAAAGAAAGGTCGGTCTAGTAGCCTATAAACTTGAGTTGCCACAAGATTTGGCTGTTTGTACATCCCGTGTTTCATGTGTCCATGTTGAGGAAGTGTGTGGGGGACCCGTCGTTGGTTGTTCTGATACTATAATAATTAAGGATGGTTTGACTTATGAGGAGATCCCCATAGCCATTCTTGACCGTCAGGTTCGCAAGTTGAGAACTAAGGAAGTAGACTCAGTGAAAGTCCTGTGGAGGAGTCAGAAAGTTGAGGAAGCTATATAGGAAGCCGATGAGGATATGAAGTCCAAGTACCCATTTTTTTTTGAAGAGCAAGCAGAGAACTCTCAAGGTAACTTTCCATGGCCCATGTCATGTTATGTCTTATGTTCCACGCTTATGTCATGTATCCAGTGCCCATGTTCATGTCTCAGTATTCACATTTTCATGTAACCATGTCATGTTAGTTCAGTCTCCATGTTTCATGTCATGTTTCCTTCACGTTCATGTAGTCAAGCCATGTCCAACCATATTCTTAACCATGACCCGTCATTCGAGGACGAATGATCCCAAGAGGAGATATTGTAACACCTCGTAGCTTCGGGCGAAGGTTTGACTCATAAGATGATAATATAATGGAACCAATATGAGGGTTATAGGAAGTGTGTTGAAAACTAATCAAGTCATGAGAAATGTCTTTGGGCAAAGCAAAGTTGGAAGCCACTCTACGGGGCATGTTTGCAAGTGAGTTTGTAGAAGGTCTTACTTCCAATGACCATAACTACTTTATGAATTAGTAATTTGGGAAAACTTCCTGAATGAAAGTTATAGCCCTTTGAAATACCTTTCCAACGGTATATTATGGGGGTCAAGGGGACATATGTACAAAAGGTTATGGCCATTTTACTGAAGGATTACAGTGCAGTCCGTTCACTGATCATGTTATACGAACTTGTTATACGGCCCATATAATTTTATATGGACCGTATAACTCGTCCGTACTTCAGGACGCTTCAAATCGACGTTCTGTTCAGCCATGAAAAAATATGGTCATATTATACGGACTGTATAATATGTCCATATAATTTCCGCCTCACTTTTGTATAAATTCAAGCCTTGAGTTCTTTTATTTCATTATTCACAATTCCAAGCCCTAGCAACAATCCAAAACATCAAGGTAAGTCAATCCAAACCCTTCCAACTCAATTCTAACATATACTCTAATAATCTAAGCAAGAAATCATTGTTCCTAATCTAGGGTTTTCAAGAAAACCCATCCCAAGGTTCAAGAATCAAGATTTAGGGAAATCTTCTCCAAAATTCAAGTCTTTAATTCAAGATTTTGGAGCAATTAAGGTATGTAGAACTTCTATCCACATGTGGGAATGTCTACGTTCTTCCCCATGCTCTAGTTTCTTGATATCCATGAAGTTCAAATCTAGGGCATTAAACCTAACATATTGGTTGCCGTATTGATGTATTTGTGTGCATGAATTTTGTATCTATATTCGTTATTGTATTCCTAATCTTCCATTACGGTTATTAGGAACCCTAGCTTAATCCATGAATCATGAATTCTTCTTCATGTGTTCTCATTATGTTTCTATGAAATTTTATGAGTTTATCTAGCAAGTTACAAGCATGTTTTCAAGTCAATTATATATATAATTATGAACTATTGTTATTACTCATGAATCAAGAACATGTTTGCAAGACTACGACAAGTTATCTCATGAAACCATATTACAAGATATTTCATGAAACCATGTTACAAGTTATTTCGTGAAATCATGATTACAAGTTATTTACAAGTTATTTCAGAAAAATCATGGGCTTCTTAGCCAACTATATCATGTTCATGTTTTTGGGAGTTGCTTAGTTAACCGAGAAGGCTCAGATAGCCCGAAACTACGTAGCCACCGTAGGATAAGCGAGGCAACACCTTCATTATGCAGTTTGGATCCTTATATGCTTATTATTACTTAAATCTCATATCCCTGGCAAGGTGCGAGTGTTCTGCTGGTAGGACGCAAGTACCAGATCATATTGTCGGTTATACTATAGCATTCCCCACGTTACAAGCGAGTTTATATACATGTATTTCCATTGATTTACTGTTTTCAGACTTTACTCACGTTTCAAACTCATGTTCAGGTTACATTCAGTTTCAATTCATGTCCTATACCTATGTTGTGCCATGTTCTTCATTTCAACAGGTTTTACATACTAGTACTATTCACCATGTACTAACGTCCCTTTTGCCCGGGGCCTGCACTGCGCAGGAGGATCACCTCAGTTTTCAGCTTATTGGTAAGCCCCATTCCTCTCGGGGTTCAACATGGAGTCTGCATTAGTATTCAGTTTATGGTAGTCCAGGGCCATGTCCTGGTAGTTAGTATTCAGACATGTTTTAGAGGTTTCATAGACAGAGATATTAGTTCACGAGTCAATTATGCTTTCATGTTTGCGACTATTACGTTTTCATGGAATTTTTATGCTATAAGATAATTTCAAGACTTTATTCGCAAATTACATTTTTCAGATTCATTCAAATTGCCTCGTATATATTATATTGTTTTGATGCCTATGTTGACAAGCAAGCCATGAGGTTCGCTCGGACACGTACGAAGCAAGGCCGAGTGCTTGTTACGCCCGAGCCATGGTTCGGGGCGTGACGGTCTACATTTAAGAGGATTCACACAATCGTTAGACTCATCGTAGTATATTTGTGCTAAGCTTTCAAGTCAAACTATTTTATATCTGTAAAAATCGGGCGAGATCTACCACATTTATATGCGTAGCCGGAATCTCGGTTCGAACCAACAACAACAACAACAACAATAGCAACATCGGTAACATCATTTCCAATAGCAATATGTACCATAAAACAGCCCACACGCTGTTTTCCAACTTACATAACTAATCAACTTACTACACAATTATTTAACGACTTTATCTCTGAGAATAAGCCTTAAATAATACCAAAAGAAAAGATTCATACCTTACTCTTGTTGAAGTAGCAATATCCCCGATATGCGCTTTGAATCCACGTCAAAATCCACCACAAAATAAGACTACAATCACAACCACGCGCTATCCGGACCTAAACTAATATTCCGTCACTTGAAAATTTCTCATTTTTTTGATATTCCACACCCTCAACTATTTTTCTAGAATTTTCTAGGCAAATCTGATGAAAAAAGGGGGTTATTACCCTTTATATAAGGGTCAGATTTGGGTCGAAGCGACTGTAGCACGCGTTTCTGCTTTGTTAGCCGAACTTGTAACGTCCATAATTCTCTACTCCGGTGTCCTTCGACGAGCGGTTTGTTGCGTTGGAAACTAGACTCGACGAACTTCATTTTAGGCTTTTGAACACCTTAAAACTCTTCATATGATAAGTTATACGCTGGAGCGGATAAGGTATACGCTGCGGCATAAGCACTTCGGCGTGCAACTCTTCGCGGACGCGGACAGAAAGAATCATCCAAAATATACTTCTGCGGACTACATTCTGTAGGCACGGTACTGGCACAAAATATAGGCTCTAAATCGGCGAGTCCCCCTTCGCGGGTGCAGTACCACCAACGTGAGCCTTACTCGCCCTAGCGAGACACCTGAAATTAGAGGAGAAAAATTTTCTGCAACTCTTAAGAACTTATACGACACTCGAAACTAGTCTAATCGCTCTTCGTACACGAACCAGACATGCACAACACCACAATAACACTATTACTAGATACCAATTAGAATCGACTAGATACCAATTTGACCGAAGTAGCACGATAATAGTAAAAGAAGGGAAGTTTCCTAATTGCCCTATAGCTTCTCGTGAACGGGTACAGACGTCTACGTACCATTCCATGAGACCCTACTAGACATTGCTCTTGTACTCGTGAGACCGGTAACCTAAGGCTCTGATGCCAACTTGTCACGACCCAAATCATGAATCGTGCGGGCACCTACCCAATCCCACCTGGTAGCCGAACCCTTCCCAAAAACAATAACTAAAAATCTACCAAATTAATAAGAATGCATACCTAGATATTTTCCAAACATCATTTTTTAAGAATAAGATAATAAGAGTTACTTTATCAATAACCGTTTCCCAAAATCGGGTCTAGGCTCGTACAAGAGCTTCTAAGATAACTTAAATAGAATTACAATACAAATGAATACAACCTCTATTTTAGAATGAAATTTAACAGAAGTGTTGGAGTGGACACCGAGAGATCTTTGGAGGCTAATAAAATCTTGAACATAACCTGTAACAACTCTACACCCCAAATAGGGTGTAGCAAGAGTAGTATAAGTACAATACACATATTGGCAAGTATCATAGGCCTACAACGATTAGGAAAACATATAAAGAAATAGAGATCAACAGATAAGAATGATAAGCAATCAAACTCGGTTACTGGACTTAGTCAGATAATGGTCAACAACAATAGTTATAAACTTAGCAATGGTCTCTGATCGTGGGCCTAAATATAACCTTCAAATCCTTAGTACTTTAGTTTCATAAGTGCCTATTCATACATACATAATCTTTCTCATCTCCTTAATGGAACTAGTCTTACTATATTCTGTTCACGTTCTAAGTCTTCCATCTAATCCTTACTAAACGTCTTTCTTACCAAAAACTGTACCAAGTTACTAGACAATCTTTTAATGAGAAATTCACAACCAAGGAGCAGACAATAAGGAAATCACCAAGATATAAATGCAATGCACATGCATGGAAATGTATGCAATGCAATGGCCAATATCACCAATTGTACACACATGCTACGGACGAATATCCTCCGTGTCACGATAGTCATGACCTATGGAGGACCCGCGAAGTCCATGTACTAGTCACTCTGCACACAGCCCAGAGATGACTTCCATAACGCCAGCCACTCCGCACGCTACCGAGAGGTGGCTTCGACATCACTAGCCATTCCGCACACAATCCAGGGATGGCTACTATATCAAATATGTCCATGATTTTGGATGTTCCCTTCTCGCTTATCATCATTAGAACCAATCACAGTTCATATCAACATATCATGCAAAATGAGTATGAATACAATGCATAATATCAATCTCAAGTGTAATCATATTAAATCTCAATCGTGCGTCTGCATGAGCACAACACATATCACATTATCGAATACCGAATCAAGTTATTTCCTTTATCAATGATGATTTCAAGATAAGTGAGAGACGAACGTATCACAATCACAACATGACAATTTAGGAATAAGTCCAATACCACACACATGGAAACAATTCAAATCACAATAAACAAGGCAACAAGCCCAGAATTCAACAACAATACCAACCTAAGAATATCCATCCCAACTTCATACCCGAAGGCTTAACATGCTTTCTCCGTCAATAACTAACTCTACATATGCTTCGCTATCTGGGGTCTAACCAAAAGGGTAAATGGGCAACAAGTACAACCTATAAGGCATGGCGCGACCCCAATCATGCTAACAAGCCACTAGTTCATACGATCAAGCAAATGCATCAAGTTCAACATCACAAATGGCGACAAGCCACACATAATAGTACCAGCCTAGAAATGTCCATCCCAACACCATGTCCGAAGACCTAAGCATGCTTTCTCCATCAATCTTTACCATTCATCTATGAAATCCTAATCGGAGTTTAACTCAAGTAAATTGTAACCTACCTCGAGGCCGAGCAAGTGCCGCGAACGTCCACTTGAACTTCACATTCCATTTTCGGAGAGGAACATCGTGACAGGAGGAGTCTAGGAAATGCTAGTAATTCGAGTAAGCAAGAGTTAATAATATATGTTTGGTACAACCAAATAAGGAATCTAGATACTAAGATACGACCCTTGGTCCATAAGGGTAAAATCAAAACTTCTTCTTAAACTAGTTTTCTAAGTCTCCATTGATTAATAACCTAATTTTTATAGCCATCTAAACCCAAACAAGCCATCAATTTCTTTTATCTTTGAAACCCTCAATTTCAAGAAAACCCAAGAAATTGCCCATTTGCAAAACCATTGTAGAAGTAGGAGCTTGTGTTGGAATAAATAGCCTAAACTAGATGCTAGGAAATCTTTCCAACTAATCCATGATTTTAATTCAAGAATCCATTTTTCCCTATATAGGGTTTTACAAGTCAAGAACCTCCCAATTATTAAACCCTAGCATTAAATCCTCAATAAGTGAAAGAGGAGATTAAGAGAGATAAAGTATTAAGGTTTGGGACTCACCCTTCCCAAGGTCATAAAGACATCTCCTTTGAAAATGCTCCCCAAATTAGCTTGGAAAAAAAGTTGGGTGGAAAATGGAGTCCAATCCCGAAATGGGGGAATTAAACACTAGATCTATCTAGCGATTCTAGCTGGGGCGATACTAGGCTCGCTGGGGGCAGTCACGCTCCGATGGAAGAACTATCAGCGAAAGCGGACTCACTTAACTCAGCCTTTTCCCGCTGAGGCGGAAGAGATAGCGTCTGGGTGGGCTCCCGAGTGCGGCCCACCTACCGCTGCGGCAAAGTATAGCGCTGGGGCAAGCTTGCAGGTGCGGCCCACCTACCGCTGGGGCGAAGGAAATAAATTGGGAAATCCTAGATTGATTTAAATTTATTTCCAACTCGACTAAAGTTCAACTTTAACTGAAAATCCCACGTGTATAACTATCAGTGTGAGCCCGAACAAGGGTTGTTTTGGGCAAAGATTTAGGAAAGTTGGTAACGACCAAACGGGTCGGTACAATACCATAATGCTATACTTCTAATTTAAACTAAAAAATGACCTTAAAAAGTGACCCTAGGCCCACAAGGGAAAAATCAAAATTTTAAGTTAGAAACATGTTTTCCAAGGTCTAAGTAGCCACAATCCTAAGTTTCATAAACTTTTAACCCTAATTGAGCCTCCAATTTCATTAATTTAAGCAAAACCTAACTTGTGTCCAAACCCAAAAATCAAATCGTTTGAAAATCCGTTTTGAAGTTGAAATTCGAGTTAGAAATGGTTTACCAAAAGCCTAAACATGCTAAAACTAGGAGATTACTCAAAACAACCCATGATCGATTAGAGAATACTCAACATTAATCTTAGGGTTCATAACCCACAAAAAACCCTATACTAAAACATGATTCCTAGCATGAAATCTCCAACTAATCAAAGGATATTACATCGGAAGATGATGAAAAGTTTATCCAACTAAAGATTCTTGAAAATTTCCTCAAAATCACCCTATATTGAGCTCCCTAGGTCAAAGAGAGTGTTTTGAAAGAATGTGGTTCGAATCTGGGAAAAATAGAAATAAAAAGAGTTTCTAGTTCGGCGATCTTCGTAGGTGCGACCCATTTCTCCCACATGCAGTCGCTTCTGCGTAAAAAGGGTCGCAAGTGCGAGCTCTCATTAAATCCCTAAATCTGCAGGTGCGATCCCGCGCCTACGAAAAATATCTCGCAGGTATGGCCCAGCCCTGGCTGATCAATCTTGCACCTGCGAGCCAACCCACGCAGAGGCGAGCACGCAGGTGCGACTTATGGCCCGCAGGTGCGACGTTCCAGAAACCAAAAAAATGCTAAGTCCCAAACTTTCAATTCAATACCCGAAACTCATTTGGAACCCCATGAACATAAACCAGACCTGGAAACTTATAAAAAATCACGCTACGAACTCCCTGTTGCACTCAGAATTCAAAATGAGGTCGCCTTGGCCCGGTGTTGATCCAAGTCAACTCCAACCAAACCAAAACCAACACTTCCAACCAATGACCCAATACACAAATGGATACCTCAAGAGCCGAACCAAAGGCTCCACTAATTCAAAAATCACCTCCCGGACCTAACAGGACTATCAGAATTTGATTCCGGACGTAATTTCCCAAAACTCAGCAATTGGTCAACCCTTTTTCACTCATTCAATTTGGAGAACTCTAGAATCCTCAAAATCAACCAAGACTCGCCCGATAGCCTCAGGAACCACGCCACCCATCCCTGTAAGTCATAAATATAGAAAAGAGACTACGGGAAGGTTATTTTGGGGAAAAAAAGTAAAATACCCTAAACGACCAAACAGGTCGTTACATCATATACCAATCAAACAAACGTTCATCCTCGAACGAATACCAACGAAGGGAAGGTACCTGAATCGATAACAAGCTGGGGATATCTACTACGCATATCAGTCTCGGTCTCCCATGTAGCCTCCTCAATTGGATGGTGCTTCCACTGCACCTTTACTGAAGCTATCTCCTTTGATCTCAACTTCGTAACTTGCCTATCCAAGATTGCTATCGGCTCTTCTTCAAAAGACAGACTCTAATCAAATAATACGAAGTCCCAATGGATGATATAAGACCCGTCTAAATGGTATTTCTTCAACATGAAAACATGAAACACCGGCTGAACACCCGCTAAACCCGGTGGCAATGAAAACTCAAAGGCTACCTCAACAACACACCGAAGAATCTTAAAAGGACCAATGAACCTCAAGCTTAATGTCACGCCTCAAATTCGGAGAAGTGTGGCTGGCACCCGATGCTACACACGGCCCAAACGAACCGCTCTGAACCATTAACTCTGGAGGGATAACCCTCAACTTAAGCCGACAGGGCCTACCTATAAACAAACAATACCCAACAAGCCGACAAGGCCACACTCTAACTATGTATAAAGACTGGCTATCTCATCTGAATGGGGCATACACACCCAAGACATATATATACTGAGTAAATCGACGAGGCCACTATGAACGTACATAACCAACAGTGTCAAGGTAGTCACATACATGGCCAGTAAAGATACAATACTGGCATACTGCATACAAGACTCGTCTACAAGCCTCGAAGGAAAGCACAATTATATCATGGCTGGGACAGGGCCTCGACTTACCCATCATATCTATAACACAAAGTGACTCTAAAACTAGACCTCGCAACTCCGGATAAGTGGAGCTCACTAATAAGCTGATGTTTTGTCCCGTCTACTTGGGAAGTCTATCTGTACCTGCAGGCATGAAAGTAGTGCTACGGCAAAAGGTATGTCAGTACGAAATGATTTACTGAGTATGTAAGGCAACAAAATAAATAAAAACCAAACTAAACTAAAACAATATAATCTGGAGGCCAAGAAATACCCTGAAATGTCTCATGTGAAATGCAATATAGTAATAATGTATATCTCACTGACCAAGTGGCTAGGTAAATGAAAAAACGCACTAACCAAGTACTGTGTAACTGCCCCTATCAATTGTCTCTTACTAAGCACCGTCTTCATCAATTCGGTAGCGCGCTATATCATTTCACCACCAAGTAGCAAGGCAAAAGAAATGCCCACCGACTAAGTGGCTGTGCAAAAAGAAAATGTCTCACTGACCAAGTGGCCAGGCTAAAGAAAATACATGTATATCATGGATATGCTGAAAAATACTGATACTATAAAATGTCTCTTCTATCTCTCTATAAACTCAAGGACATAAGGAGGGGATACGAGCCCTAGAAAGAATAACATAACACTCGGAAGCTTTGCAACAATAGGACGAGCTATACTTTGAAACATATCTAGTCATAAGGTTCGTTACGCTCTTACTATATATGGAATCATGCCAGAAAAGAAGGAACATCCTTAACATACCTCGTGTCGCCAATACAATCCAATAACGAACTCGTCGTCGTAATTAGTACGCCAATCCTATAACAAAGGTATATATTTATTAACTTAGGTGTAGCTAGTATATCACGTATATCAAATGATAACTCATTTCTAAAATGAATCGGACAACATTTCCTTTATTCTTTAACAGCCACAACTCAACCAACAATAATCACTTAACCTCGAGTCATAACCTAAGTGAAGCTGCTAAACCACCAGTCCAACAGGTTTTCGAACAACAACCAAAGCAAATCAGACAACCAACTCAATCAAATCGCAATAACAACCAATGAGATTGAATGAATGATATGATGTAGAACTCATATCCAATGCAAGGCCTGTAATAATCTCCAGGTACACATGCGTTCGAATATTAACGAATCATGGCCCATGAGAGACTCGCGAGGTCCATATACAAACCCGGCATTCTTAGATCTCCCAGATCATATCGGGTCTTAGCCATTTTAGGCTTCTGAATCACAAACTCGCCCTTTTTGGGCCCACATTACCTGTCGTATAATATATCTGTTTCAAAATATCATCATCACTCCATCCAAAAACATTTCCCATCAGACATTTCACTAGTACCATCAATGTATATAAGATACCATGATAAGCATGAATAAAGCATACCACAAGATAAGCAACCAATGTTGGGCAATAAAGAATCAATCTTTAGATCTTTTCCACTTTTAAATAAGTATTAGGAGTGATGGGCAACATATGATCACAAACAAGATAGGTAATAAACACAGAAACATGTATATAAGGGACCTTATATCCCAATGATAGACACTATCATTCTACACTACCAGCTAATGCTTAAAGCATAGCATTCAGACCAGACTATACAATTGAAAATGCACAACACCCTTAACATGAATTTTCAGTATCCGATATAAGTGCTCGTCACCTCACAAGTATCTAAACCCCCTTATGTTACCCCGTTTTCCCTCTTATTAGTTCTATTTCTAATCAACCAAAACACTTAAGCTAAGGTTTATGGTCTCAACATGCCTGGTAGCGTCAAATCACAGCAGAGCGTTGCCCTTCCATAGAGCTTCCGAACGATCCCAATCAGCTCAAACACAAATTAAGCATCAGAATAAGAGATAAGCAATGCTCATATTATCTTATAAAAGATTTGGGTCTAGAAAGTCTACCAAAAAACCCCGTTCTACAGCCTAAAGGTCAAATCGGCAATTTTGTTGGAAAATCGGGTTCAATAAGGTGTATTTAGTTTTCTAAGAAGTCATACGAATCCAATGATACCCATATTAGTATACTTTAAATCTAAACCCAAAAAGTCACCCCAAAAAAGATTCTGAGCCATGAAGGGCAAAATAGGAAATTTGACCCAAAATTAATTTACCCATGATTTGTAGAGCCTATATACCAAAACTTAACTAAATCCAACATCAATTTGATGTTCAAATCAAGAATTTATCCTTTCTAACTTAGGGTTCCTATATCCCCCAAATCCCTCCTTAAATCATGATTTCTACCATGGTAATCTCCTCTAATTAATGATATAAATGTAATAAGGAGGTTAGAAACTTACCCACTTGGTCAACCTTGAAAATTCTCTCAAAAGTCCCCTTAATCTGACGTCAGAGTCCAAAATATGTGAATAGGGCTTGAAACTCGAAATGGGATTATTTAATCCGGGCCAGCCCTGCATTACTCTTAGCTGGCCGCGAGCAGCTCTCACCCGAACACGAGTCGGACTCCGGCCCGCACATCGTGAATGTGATGAGTTAGCCCAAACCGATCCAGACCCCTGCTAGTCTATGTAAACTCGAGCCTTTGGTCCAGCCAGGCAATGTGATCGCCAAGAAGGACACCAAAAATGACAGAAACTAGATTTTTTGGTTTTTCTCTAACTCACCCCGAAATCCCAAACTTACCCGGAAGCTCCTGGACACAAACCAAATATGTACCCTAGCATAAAATCACCATACGAAGTCACCCACGCTTTCAAAATTTACAAAAGAGGTCACCTTGTGTTACGATCCAACCGGAGGGTCATGATGGGCACTCGGTGCTAACCTACCGAGCACCTCTGAAGATACATCTCAAAGTCATTTCTAGGTAGGCCACAAAGCTAGTTCATGGGTATCACAATCTGTAAGGGCGTATATCACAAGATAGTGGCACATCTCTATATAATCATCAACAACTATGCCCATTATCACAAGCCGGCAAGGCTACCACAATATTATGCAACAACATGGACTGATAAGGTTATGGAACATCTAGCTATATACATCTATCTATGAGCCTTTATATAGAATACAAACAGGAATCTATAAAAGACGGGGGCAAGACTCGCCATGCCCAAGTATATACCGAAAAGAGTAGTAACAATAACCGTAGCTCCGGCTAAATGGAGCGTCCCGAGACTCACTGTGAAGCTCCTAAGGATTTGATCCATCTCCCCGTTTTCCCGCGGTACGAACGCAACCGTCCACAAGAAAAGACGTTAGTACGAACAGTGTACCGAGTATGTAAGGCATGAATAATAACATTACAAGAGATATAGAATATAACATGGAATAGAGAAATAGCCTGTACATCTGTTTGCCACTTAAGGTGGATACTACGCATGCTTAGCCTTTTAAAGAAAACACTTTTCATGCATATATAACATGATAGTGTCAAGTGAATACGCACTCGATCTATAGATATATTGTATTATCAAGGAACGTGTAACTCGATCCATACCCATATATCCCATGGCACCC